>NW_020697213.1:197120-201044 GCF_002925995.2 Terrapene triunguis
CCCCTCGGCATGGGAGCCGGGCCCGGGCCCAGGGCTCCAGTCCCCCTTGGCATGGGAGCCGGGCCCAGGCCCAGGGCTCCAGTCCCCCTCGGCATGGGAGCTGGGCTCGGGCCTAGGAGGCCACCCGCCCTCACAATGGGAGCTGGGCTTGGGCCCAGGCCCCCAGTTCCCACTGAGATGGGAGCTGGATTTGGACCCAGAAGACCACCTGGCCTGGGGATTGAAGCTGGGCTTGGGCCCAGGGCTCCGGTGCCCCTTGGGATGGGAGCCGGACTAGGGCCCAGGAGGCCACCTGTCCTTGTAATGGGAGCTGGGCTGGGGCCCAGGAGGCCACCTGCCCTAGGAACGGGACCTGGTCTGGGGCCCAGGGCTCCGGTCGCCGTCGGGACGGGACCTGGTCTGGGGCCCAGGGCTCCGGTTGCCGTCGGGACGGGACCTGGTCTGGGGCCCAGGGCTCCGGTCGCCGTTGGGACGGGACCTGGTCTGGGGCCCAGGGCTCCGGTCGCCATTGGGATGGGACCTGGTCTGGGGCCCAGGGCTCCGGTGCTCCTTGAGATCGGAGCCGGACTAGTCCCTAGGAGGCCACCTGCTTTAGGGATGGGAGCGGGGCTGGGGCCCAGGAGCCCACTTGCTCTTGAAAGAGTAGCTGGGTTCTGGCCCACAGTGCCAGTGCTCCTGGGAGTGGAAGTTGGGCTAGTGCCAAGGAGGCCACCTGTCCTTGGGGTGTGAACTGGGCTTGGGCCCAGGAGGCCACCTGCCCTTGGTAGGGGA
This sequence comes from Terrapene triunguis, assembly GCF_002925995.2. NCBI lineage: Eukaryota > Metazoa > Chordata > Testudines > Emydidae > Terrapene > Terrapene triunguis. Next base: position 197,892 of record NW_020697213.1, read on the forward strand.
GCTGGGCTTGGGCCCATGGCTCCAGTTCCCAGCAAGGTGGGAGCTGGGCTAGCACCCAGGAGCCCACCTGCCCTGGGGTAGATAGCTGGGTTTGGGCCCAGGCCTCCAGTGCCCCTTGGGATGGGAGTCGGGCTAATGCCCAAGAGGCCACCTGCCCTGGGGAAGGGAGCTTGACTTGTGTCTGGAGGTCGGGTCCCCCTTGTGCTAGGAACACAGTTCTGGCCCAAGGACATGGCCCCACCGGGCACGGTAGCTGGAGTTGTACCCAAGAGGCCACCAGGCCTTGGCAGGAGAGCCTGGCTCATGTTTTGGAGTTCAATCCCTCTTGGGATGGGAGCTGGGCTTATGCCCAGGAGTCCAGATGCTCTAGGGAAGGGAGCTGAGTTTGCCCCCATGGGCCCAGCCCCTCTTGGGAAGGGAGCTGAGTTTGCCCCCATGGGGCCAGCCCCCCGCCCTCGGGACAGAAGCTGGGCTCGTGTCCAGGGGGCAGGACGCTCTCTGGTATGGGGCCGGGGCTCTTTCATACTTTCTTGGGCACGTTGGTGATGATGGGCTTGGGGCGGGTTTTGAAGAGGAGCTTTGTCTTGATCAGAGCCGTCACCAGGTAGTGGGCAGCTGCCCCTGTGGGGCTGCGGTCACAGCCGTGCTCACTGGCACCACGTTTGGTGAGGACGGCGAAGGGCTTCTCCAGGTGCACTACCTTCCCATAAAGAATGTGATGGCCCACGATGAGCACAGGGACCCCCTTGGGAAAGAAGAGATAACAGGCACAGGGTCAGAGCCCTGCAGGGACCAGGCTCCCTTCCTTTCACTACAGCCTCCTTACCCCTTCCACAAGAAGATCAACATCAGAACCAGGTGCAGCCTTCGTGGGAGCTGCCTTGGCAGAGGACTTCCTACAGCTGCTCTCCCAAGCCTGTAAGGAAGGTAAGGAAAGCTCCCTCACCTCTCTGGTGTAATGCAGGTCTCCCAGGAGGTTTCCAGCAAGTCCGGTGCTGTAGCGAGCCTCAATCTCTCCCTGCAGCTCCATCAGCACCCACTCTGCCAGGCCTTCAGCCCCATCACTGAAAGCAAAGGGCTGGGGGTTACAATGTCCTAAGGGTCGAAGGGCCAGGAGGGGGATGTCCACACAGAGGCTCCACTACACAAAAATGTGGCAAGCCAGGTCCACTAGCTCTCTGGTTTCTGTGCAATACCCGGGTTTAGACACTGACCGAGGGCCTTGCTGAAGCGTGTTCAGACCCCAGTGGGACACAAGCTAGCTCAGAAACTGACAACTCCTCACTTCCTCACACTAGCACAGGAAGGAGTCATGCCAAACTCACCTGGAAATCACAATCTGCACCATGCTCCACTTCTCCTCTGCAAATCGAAGGAGACACAGATTCATCAGCAAATGGGGCTGAGGGACCAGGCACCTGGTCTGAACCTCCTGGGCCACTAGGCGAGAAGTGACCACCCAGCTGTACCTGGGGAGGGGAGGAGTCCACTCTCTCCTCACTGCCAAGTCTCGTTGTAGAACCACTTATGGCACAGCCCCCAAGAGACCCTTTGATGCACACGCTCCCTTTGTGCCCTAAGCAGCCCTTCTGATGGGAGCTCCCCATTGATTCACAAGGGGGAGTGATGGGTTGAGCAGCGATTATTTTGTATTTTACTGCCACCTACTGCCAAACTCGGATAATGTTCCTTTACAGCTACAATGGGTGATGCGATATGCACAATAGAAGCGGCTCAATGTTGTGCTCCCCAAAACAGACAGAGGCAGTCTCCCAGAAGCAGGGAGAATCACCAAGAACATGGCAGAATGATCTGACTGCAACGGTAGCAAGTGGCTGGCACATACCTGACCCTTGAGATTACGCTCCAAGCCACAATATGTTTGTTTGATTGTAACAAACAACGGAAGAGGCTGGACTACCAGATGGGATGTTCCAAGATCATTTTCATTGGAAACAACAGATGGGATTTGAACACAGGCAGACGAGTGACTAACGTGTGGCTCCACCAGACCTCCCTTTTACCCAGCACCACACTGTCTCAAAGACAGTTTGCTTAGATGGTCGATGTCATGTCAGCAAAGTGCTTAGAAGAGGCATCCTCCAAATACCTTATGGATCAGCAAGATTGTGTAGTTTCCTTGGCTGTTTGACTCCTGTCTTTTACTTCATTATAGTTAGCATGGTGGGCCCTGGATCCCAACACCCCAGAAGCAGAGCTCAACCAGCCCAGGTCCCACTGCCAACCAGCCTAGACTGCGAACATTCTCCTGTAAAGCTAGAATTAAACGATCTTATTGTCTGTAATTCAGGCAGCCTGAAGTGTGTGATGTGACCTCCCCCAGACTATCCAGCAGTGAAAGCTGGGTCCGTGGGAGTTTGCAGGGGAAAGGAATTGTCACTAATATCTCAGACTTCTAAGTATTAATCTCTACAGAGGCTAATTAATCCTTTCTTGGAGATTGTTATATTAGGATAAACTCATAACAATAAAATAGACTCTTGCAAATTAAAACTGGAAAAGCTCCTTTTGCTCCCACTGAGTCCATCTCCCAAGGGCCGCAGCAGGAGTACTCCATGCAGGACGTTTTCTAGGGCTTTCTCTGAGCTAATTTAAAGTTTCCCAAATGACAAGGTTTCTGCCCCTTCCTTGAGAGTCTTCCATGGCCATATACATCTCACTGTCACTAGCTCTTTCCTGACAGTCAACCTAAAGTCCCCCTTGCTTAATTTCATCCTATTCCTCCTACGTACATCCACCTCTGCATAGGAAAGTAACTTCTATCCCTCCTTGGTGTTTACACTGTTTAGATACAGGAAGATTTATGTCCCCCACCTTTATTGTCACATAGCCAAGTTAGTTCTTATATTCTTTCCTCATAAATTAATCGCTCCAGCCACTTGTTTTTCTGATCTGAATTCCCTCCAATTTGTTAATAGCTTTTTGACAATTTGGTGCTCAAAACGGAATGGAACATTCCAGGTGTGCTTGCATCAGAGTTATGTAGAAAGGGGCTATTTTAAAACGATTATTAAAAAATTAAACAGATCTATCTTATAGCACTTTCCATCCTGAATCATTCCACCTGCATTACAAATTTTAATTATATACACAACGGAATCACAACACAGGCCACTGCAACACAGCCACCTC
>NW_020697213.1:201054-267217 GCF_002925995.2 Terrapene triunguis
TCCCTGGTGCCGACCTGCAGGAGGGGCCGTCGACGCAGCAGGCCCTGGCGCGGGAGCAGGGGCTGCCTGGTCTCCCGGCAACAACCGAACCTCCCGCCGCTGCGCACTTCCGCCCGGCCAGACCCTTCCCCTCGCTTCCGGTTCCGGGTTGCAGGGCGCGCACGTGGGGAGGAGCTGGAGGAGGCGGAGCGGAGCGAGCCGGGGCTGCGGGCGGCGTGACCCGGGCCGGCCGGGAGAACCTCTCCTTCCCCCGCCGCCTGCGCGGCGCCACCCGGGGCGCAGGGTCGGGCCGGGCCGGGCCGGGCTCGGTGCGGGAGCCGGGGGCCGCACGGGGGGAGCAGACGGGACCCCGACCCGCTGGGGCGGGATGGGGGAGTTCCAGGTGCACCGGGTGCGGTTCTTCGCCTACGTGCCCGCGGGGATCCGCTGCGTGGCTCACAGCCCCCGCTCCGCCCGCCTCGCCCTGGCCCGCACGGACGGCGCCCTCGAGGTCTACAACTTCGCTGCCAACTACTTCCAGGAAAAGGTAACGGGCCGCCCGGAGCCGGGGGGGGTCCCGCCTCCGCTGAGCCCATGGGCAGCCCCCACCCAGAGCTGCCGTCCCGGCGCGACTCCAGCCTGTGCCTTGGGGAGAGAACCGGGGGGGGGGAGCCCTAGCTGGAGCCTCAGCGCCCACTGGGGCGTGCGTGGGGCCGGGAGAAGGTCCTAACCCCCCCCCAGAGCAGGACGCCGGCCCCCCGCAGTCTGGGCCCCGGGGCACCCTGAGCAGGCAGCTGTCACCGTTGCCTCGTGTGTAGCACACAGTGCTGAGCAGCGGGGAGTGTCATTGGCTTTGTTGTGCTTCAGCTTCTCGCTCGCTATGGCACGGGGGTCTCTCCCCCTAACCAAGCACCCCCCCCCCCAGTGGGCGAGACTTCATACAGGGATGGGAATGGAACATTCCTGACCCCCCAAAACCCTGGGGTAATGGAGGAGTCAGGAATGTGCCCGAGGGGGGGCCGGGGAGCTGCTCAGGACAGTGTTCCAGGGCTGGTTCAGCCCTACGTGCTCGCCTGGGGCCCAGTGGCTTCGCTGATCTGGCCACGCGTTGGGGGCTAGTGGAGGAGCTTGGGGCCCGTCCCAGCAGGCAGCGCTATAGGGAAGGGTACAGCTGTACTGGCTGCCTGGGAGTGACTAACCTCTACTAGCTGGTGTATAGGGAGCACTGACTGGGGGCGTTCTCAGCCCTGGCCCTCCCATTGGGGATTGAGGTAGGGGAATTCCATAGGAGCAGAGGATGGGGGACACAAAATGAGACTTTGTCCTTATATGGTGCTCAGACCTGGGCTGTCTGAGCCCGGGTCGCTTCCAGGGGAAGCGGGATGGTGGGATTCATCTGTGCATCTTTTCAGGGTATCCCAGGCCATGAGACGAGATCCACAGAGGCGCTATGCTGGGCAGCCGGGGATCGGCTCTTCGGAGCAGGCCTGGGCGGAGACATCAGCGAGTATGATTTAGAGAAGCTGCGGGTCAAGTACTCCCTGGATGGCTTTGGGGGCCCCATCTGGAGCATGGCGGCTGATCCCAGTGGCACTCAGCTGGCAGTGAGTACCTCTGGCTGGAAGATCCCAGGGAAGCCTGCCAGCTCTGTAGCTTGGTTCTGCCATTGGGCCAGGATGTCACTTCTGGCTCCTGCTGGCCTATGGAGCAGATGAGGTCTGCCTCCCTTGCTGCTGCTCCCAACTAGCAAGCTCCCTGGTGTTCTGAAAGCCAGGTGCATACTCGGATTGTCTTCAGTGGCTTCACTGCTGTCCAGCCTCACAAGGCATGATGGACTGGGTCTGTGCCGGGCAATGGGACTGCTTGGTGCAAGCCGCAGACAGTGCTGAGATTGGGGAGGGGGAGAATCGTACATGTTGGTTCCGGGGAGTGATGGAGTGGGGACTGCAGAATCTTCTTCCCCCTGCCGTGGGTGGGTGTGCAGAGCCCCTTCCCACTACCACAGATCGCAGTGTGGGGTAGGGACTGTGAGGCTCCGCTCCCCCCCCCGCTGCTGGTAGCTGATGGGCTGTGAGCAGTGCATCGGGGAAGGGGGTGGGCATAGAGAGCCGGGTGGGTGGCATCATAGTTGAGTGGTGGTGAGATGTGCCCACGAGGCCCAAGGGCAATTTGTTCTCAGAACTACTTCAGCACAGGGCCCTTCCAGAGCGCAGAAGGGGCTGAATGTAAATCTCTGACCAGCAGGAAGCAGAGTTGTGGTAAAATCTCTTCCCCTTGTGGAGATGGAGGTAGAGGAGTTCTGTGTGCTAAGCAATACTCCTCACCAAACAGTGGGGCAGGCCGGGCTGGCAGTGCGGAGCCGTCCTGGCCTTGCTGGGTCGCTGTGCCAAGCACTCTATTGTGCTGGGAGCTAGAACTGACTGTGCTTCTGAGCTTCCATGTTCAGGCAATTGGGGAGCCCGTCATTACCTGCCCTTGGCAGCAGACAGGTGGGACGTGAGCCAAATAAGGGCTTTAATCATCTCTCTCTCGTGTTGTCTCCTCGCTCGCCTGCCCTCCATAGGTTGGCTGTGAGGACGGGTCAGTGAAGCTTTTCCAAGTCTTGCCTGATAAAATCCAGTTTGAGAGGAGCCTGGACCGGCAGAAAGGTAGATTCGATGGGGGCAGAGCATGGCAGAGGCTGATGGGAAAAGCTGTGGTTGGGGGGAGTGATGAAGGGGAGACTACAGAATCTACTTCCCGCTCCCTTTAAATGCCCCAAGCCTGGTCCTCCGCAGCTCTCTCTGAAGCCTGCCATGCCTGCCCTGGGACTTGTGTTCTCCATTCCGAAGAAGCAACTAAGATGAGTTGAATCTGCTTCAGGTGGGACCCACTGCCACCAGGGAGCCCTCCAGAGGCCCCACACTGAGCAGCGGGAGTCACAGCCTGGCCTCTTCCCCAGTCAGGTGGCCATGGATGGGGTCTTGTGGGCAGAGGGCAGTTAGAAGAGACAGTGTGGTCACTCAGGAGTCCAGGGTGTGAGTGTGGTGACGGGGAGGCTGGTGCGCACCTCTCTGAGAGAAACGTGTCAGCCTCCCATGGATCCAGCTGGCCCTGCTTCTGAACTGTCCTCTAGCTTAGCCTGTCCCAGCCCTGTACCCTCGCCCCTATTGGGAAGGCACAGCACCTTCTATTTCTGCCACCCAAGGCTGGGGATTCTGCCCCATGGCACTGCAAGGCAATTGCTGAGTGCAGGCTTGCACTGAAGGTTGGGGGTGAGGGGCATTGGTATGGGTTGGCTCATGTGAGGTCTCCTTCCCTGCTGTGTAATTCTCCAGGGCGTGTCATGTCCCTCTCCTGGCATCCTTCCGGGACCCGCATTGCTGTTGGCTCCATCGACCTTCTCCGAGTCTTTGACGTCAAATCAGGTGACTAGAAGCGCCCAGCAGAGTCGTAGTGGGGAGCGTTAGCGTCCAGATGCCCCTGAGTGCTGGATGTGCTGGTGGGATGTCCCCTGAGCACCTCTTGTCCACGTGGGCCGTGTGCTCGCCCTCCCATTCCTGCGGCCCGGCTGCTCACTCCCTTCCCCCAGCAGAGTTCAACTGCACCAGACGGAGCCAGCTGTGCCCTGCGGACTCCAGGCCAGGTGGGGTTGCTGGTCCAGGTACCCGGCATTCCTGGTGCAGCTGAATGGGGCTTCTGAGCAGATCGCCATGGAGGAGAGAGGCTCGGAGCCTGGCATATCTGTCATGTTAGCGAGGGGCCCAGCTCACGCACCCTGCCCCCACCCTGAGCTGTAAGCTCCCCAGCGCCCCTCTCCGCTGCTATCTGGGGTTTTCTGTTTCACAGGCCATGCTATCCAGCGGATCCTGGTGGACCGGCGCCTGCAGGGGCTGTACAGCCGTGAGTGCGTGGTGTGGAGCGTGGCATTCCTGTCCGACGGCACCATCGTCAGCTCCGATTCGGTGGGGAAGGTGCAGTTCTGGGACGCGGAGAAAGGAACCCTCCTGGAGACCCACCCAGTCAGCAGCTCGGCTGTGCTGTGTCTCGCTGTGTCTGAGGTAGGAGGGGCCTGGCAGCTCCTGGGAGGCCCCGTGCGTAGGCTGGGCAGAGGGATGGTGACCATGTGGGCTCTGCGCAGGGATGCTAGTAATCTGGGATCTCCCCCCTTATCTGCAGCATCTTCTGTGACACTGGCTGACCCAGAGCAGCTTGGCCAGGAGCCATCCCCACCTGGTTAAAGGGCACTGCAGCCTGCTGGGGTGGATGCTGCACTGGCTGGGAGCTCGCCCATCTCCCACGCTCTTGGGCCCGGGTGGAAGGAGCTGTTGGGCTCTGTCCAGCACCTAGTGCGATGGGGGTTCACATCCCTTCCCTTCCCTTGGCACTGCCCAGTCCTTCACTGTGGGCACGGCGAGCCATGGCTGTTTGGTTTCTCCCCCCCCCCCCCCAGGAGGAAGACAGCATCGTGGTGGGCACTTCGGAGGGGGCGGTGTACCAGTTCCAGCTGCTGCCGGTGAAGTGGGGCAGTGCTGAGAGCAAGTGGGTGCGGACGAAGCCGTTCCAGCATCACACCCATGACGTGCGGGCCGTGGCACACAGCGCGACAGCACTCATCTCTGGAGGTACGGGGTGAGGAAACTGCACCAGCCTAGAAGGGGGGCTCTGATCGCTTCTGGGCTTGGCTCAGCACAGTTTAGCCATCTGGGTGTCTCCTCCTCTTTCAGGCCTGGATGCCCAGCTGGTGATCCGCCCACTCATGGAGAAGGTGCATGGAAAGGGCTATGATGCTGCCCTCCGGAAATTCACCTTCCCCCATGTAAGTGCCGCGCCCCGTGAGCTCTGCCTCGGTAGCCCCGCTCACCAAGTCCCTTGCCGGAGCCACTGACTCCCGTTTGCTTTGAGGTCCCCAGAAATGCAGGCCTGTGTCACTCCTGCTCTTGGGATTGCTCCAGAGCCGGCCCTTCCCTGTTGGACTGGCAGCCTGGTCCCTCTTCGCCCTGCCTGGTTCCAATGGGGTGCTGTGCTGGCTGGGGAGTCCCATCGCTGGGGATGGCCCGTGCCGCTTGCCGACCTGCTGGGGAGAATGGGCATCAGAATGTGCTGAGTGTCTGGAGCTCAAGAGGGGCCTGGCCGGCTTCCCACGTGCCATGCACCGATCCTGTGGGTGCCCATCGCCCTGGGGGTTCTGCACCCACAAATAGGAGCTGTGCGTGCTGGGCTGTCCGGCCTCTGGCCTGGCTTGCCTCGCCCTGCCCCGTTACCTGGGGGCCTCGTAACTGTCTGACTGTTGGTTGGTTGCAGCGACGCCTCGTCTCGTGCGCTAAGAAGGCCGGGCTCCTCCTCTTCCAGTTCCCCCAACACCTGGAGCTCTGGAGACTCGGAGCCACCAATTCCGCAGGTAAGACCACATGAGGGCTCCCAAGCGCTGATTGAAAACCAAATCTGTCCTTGGGATCTGGCAGAGTGAAGTGCCCGAAAGGGAATTTCTAGCAAATCCATGAAACGAGTCCAGTGCAATTCCTAGGGGCGAGTGTCAACGTCACCAACCCCCTCCTCCCCTGCGGTCTCTAACCGGCCCCCTCTTGGCAGCCTTGGCAGAGAGGGCAGCGATGGCTGTGCCTTGCCAGCATGGCCCACAGGAAGTGCCCACCACTGCCTGTGTCTCTGGAGTGTGTCAGTCTCCAGCAGCTGAGTCCAGCCTGAAAAAGGTTCCAAAAAGAGAGTGCTCTTGGCCTAGGAAGTCGAGATGTAGTTTTGTGACTGGAGGGTCAAAGAGCCCCTGCCTTGGCCCCGCTGGGACTTCCAGAGCCTGGGAGGGGCCTGAATGGATTGGCTCCAGCGTAACTTCTTGCCTGTTAATCGGCTGTTTCAGCCACGTGCAGGGGCCTGGGTAGCATCCTGACAATTGAGGCTAGGAAGCGTTCCCCGCTCTGGGCACAGGCTGGGGGGCTGGTGCCATTCTCCTCTCTTGCTTGCACATGGCCGAGCAGAAATCATGTGCTGCCCACATAAAACCACTGTACTCAATGTCACGCGACACACCAAATCCCTGGTGTGCCAGCGTGTGTCACGGGGGGTTGGCACAAGTGCTGGGAATGGTTCAGTAGAGTTCAGTGTGGCAGAGCTGAGCCATGGGGTGGGCACCTCTATGGGCAAAGCTCCCCACTCCTGCTACGGTTCCCAGCATCTTGTGGGTTCAGGCCAGGACGGATCATCAGCAAGTCTCTCCCCGTCTGTGCCGTGGGGGGGTCGGTAGTGACCTGAGTTGTGCTGAGCTCCTCAAGCAGTGTCGGCACTAAGTGCTCTTGGTTCTTCTCCCAGGGAAGGATGGTGATATCCTGCCAGTTTCCCGTGCCCCTGAGCACTTGCTGCAGCTGAAGAGCAAGGTAAGGCTGAGCAGCTTCTCCAGGTGGGGTGCCACCTCCCCATTGCCCTGGTGGCTGGGCCTGGCCTAGGCCCCTGCTGTCCCCAGCTATAAGTTTTCACATGTGCTGTGCCTGCCTGGCCAGATCCCTGTGTGCTGGGGCGCCTGGGGTGGCGTGAGGGTTACAGGAGAGTCAGAGAGAGTAACAGTGCGGCTTGGCCACTGAGCGAGCCTTGCCCGATCTGTGGCCTCCCCGGCCCAGGGCACTTCCAAGTCGCTTGCGGGTGCTGTGAGGCAGGAGCACTGTGCTACCGGCCCGTTCTCTGAGTCCTGCTGCACTGCGCTCCCTCGCGGCCGTGTCTGCTGTCGAGCCCCCCTGGGTACGGGAGCTAGAGGGCGCAGAGTGGGTTGCCCCGGCTGCCGCAGGCTCGCTGGGGGCTGCAGTGCTGAGGTGCGGAAATGAGTTTCCTGCTGTGCCCACGGCTCAGCCGCAGGGGGCAGGTTGGGGGCTGGAACGCTCTGCACAGAGCATCGGGCTCTGACAGCAAGGGGAGACCGGGTGGTGGGGAAGGCAGGCCCTGCCATCCCACGGGCAGCTCTCGCTCTCTGACCAGCCCTACCTCCGCCCTCTTGCTGGGACGAGCTGCAGCTGATTTGTCTGGTTACTGAGAGTCCTGGTCCCAGAGGGACCCAGCATGTGACAGTCCCACAGTGAAGGGCAGACGCACCCCACACTCCCCAGGATGTGTGCGGGAAAGCATGGCTGTTATGGGACTCCTTCCCGTGGGGAGAGCCCCTCTGACCTCCGCAGTGCAGTTCTGCTGGCAGCTGTTCCCAACCGTTAAATGAGGGCACCCGTCTGCGTGTGGGGTGCAGGTACCTTTGGGGCTAATACAGAGGGTGGCTGCTGGCCACAACGCGCCTCAGCACTCTGTGTGGTTCCCAGGGCCCGGAGCACATCTGTTGCAGCTGCATCTCGCTGTGTGGCAGCTGGATCGCCTATTCCACGGCCTCCAGGCTTCATCTGCACAGAGTGCACTTGGAGAACGGCAGCGTCAGCGTCAAGAGGGTGAGTACAGGCCCCGCTGTCGGGGGCTAAACCTGGGCGTGGGGGCTTGTTCCTGCCCTGACTGGCCGTTGTTGATGTCACAATGATGGGGCGGCATTAGAATGGGTTCTGTGGGATTGCGAGTTGTGTAATGTAGTGGGGGAGGGGAGACCGCGATGGGAAGGGAAGGACCTCGGTCCAGTGCCCCCTTGTAGCCAGCTGGAGGGCCATGGAGCCCTGAGCAGTGGGCGTGCCTTGCCATCTGCATGTAGGAAGTGAGCGCTGACTCCGCTCTCCTGCCCTCTCCAAGGTCTCCAAGGTGCCCAAGCTGCTGTGCTCAGCCCACCAGCTCCTGTGCTCCGCCGACTCCACCCGTCTGTTCGTGGCCTCAGATCAGGGTGCCGTTCATGTCCTCAAGCTCCTGGAGCCGGGGGGCTGCGGGCACCTGCAGACCCTCCGCCCAAACTCAGGTATGCGCTCCCTGCAGCTCCTGTGTGGCTGCAGGTGGGAGCAAATTTCAAAGGATCCCCAGCCCTCCCCAAACCTGTGCCTGGGGCAGTAGGGGAGGCTAGCCCTGGGCTGAGCCATTCCAGCCCCACTGCCTTCCCTGGGGCTTTGCTGGTGGGGGGCATTTTTTCCCCTGGGGCAGCCTATGAACGCCTACCCCCCCATTTGAGATGCCCAGAGTGCCCTGGAGCTGCTCCCCCTTGCTCCTGAAATGGAGCGTGTCTCGTCCACACTCCCTCGGACTCTGTCGGGTTTGCTCACCCATCTGCCCCCAGTGCCCTGATGTGACCTCTGCCGAGGTCACTATGACTAGGTGTATGCACCCCTAGGAAGAGCCTGGTGGGGGGCAGCGATCCCCTATGGCTTTGGGCCGGGGCTGGATTTGGGGTGCCTTCAAGTGCCCTGCACCTCCATGGGGCTAGAGAGGAAACGACTGGTGCTGAGCAGTGTGGCCGCTCTGACTCTCCTGCAGGAAGCGCCGAGGCTGTGTACCTGCTGGCAGCGAGCGCGGACGGGGACTGGCTGGCTGCCGCTGGTGGGGACTGGGAGATCAACATCTACAGCCTGAGACACTTCAAGGTGAGAGCGGTGTGAAGGGTGCCTCCTTTGGTGGGAGGGGTGAACCTGCATGTGTTCTGGGGGTTGGCCGTAGCCGGGAGACCAGCCGACTTGGTGCATGGGCTCTTTGGGGCTTTCTAGCTGCATCACTGCCTTCCAGAGGGCAGAATCCTGGGAGTGTCTGCTGCGATCCGGTGTCCATTGCAGCTCGGACTGTTTGGACACTGCGAGCCTGGCATTTCGGTCCCGTGGACGTCCGTATCTCACCCTGTCTTCTCTTCTCAGCCCCACTGCACGGTGCCTGCGTACAACTGCGCGGTGACTGCCCTGGCCATTCACCCCGTGACCAATAACCTCGTCATCACCCACTCGGACCAGCAGGTAAGGAGCTGTCTCCTGGGTCTCGTCTCCTGCACAGGCTTCCCGGTCTCACCTGCTGCTCCGCTTCCCGTTAACTGCCTGTGCTTGGGCAATACGGACTCCATCCCGCCAGGGCGCCGTGCCTGCCCTCAGAGTTGGTTCCTTGCGTCCAGGCTCTCAGGAATGAATGCACCCCTTAGACTGGTTTGTGGGTCACTGTTGCAGTCGCTGGAGTTCCAGTTTAGGGACGTTGGTATTTACCAGCCACAGCCCGGGTGTGAAGTTGGCAATGTCTGATGTCAGTCCCGTGACAGGGAACTCTTCCCATTGTGGGCACCATCCTTCTCGCTGCCAGCTGAGTGGTTTGGGGCTGGAGTGGCCGGGACAGGCCACCAGTCTCCTCAGTCCTAGCGGGGAGGCTGGGTCAGGTCAGCCCGGGCTGTGGGGTGGTGGAGCAGCCCGGCGGTTCCTGACTGCTCATCTGGCCTTCAGGGGAAGGGTGGAGGAGGGACTTGGCCAGGGGTATGTCCGTCTGTGTCTGGGGCTGTAATCCTGCTTCTTCCCGCCCCGCCCCTCCCCTGTGCTCTGCAGGTGTTTGAGTTCAGCATCCCTGACAGAGAATACACCACGTGGAGCAGGAAGGTGCAGCAGCACGGGCTGCATAAGGGTTGGCTGGAGCGGGACATGCCCATCACCCATATCACCTTTAACCCCAAGCAGCCAGCACACATCCTCCTCCATGACACACACATGTTCTGCATCCTCGACAAGTCACTGGTGAGCCCTGGCCCTGGGTCACTTCGGTGAAGCAGCTTGTGGTACAAGGTGGGGCGAGCAGGGAAAGCTGTTCTGCCAGTTAGGGCCTTGCCCCCCTGGGTGTCTGATCAAGGGACGTTCCCTGGAGCGCAAGGCGATGGGCATCCCCCTGGGTATATAGCTGCGCGGCAGCTCCTGTGACTTGCACAAGCTGCCTTGTTAGCAATGGCTGAGTCTGGGAAGGGGAGCGGGGCAGGGTCGAGTGCAGGGGAGTATGTGGAGTGTGTCCCCCCCATGGGATTTCCTGATACCTTCTGAAGTGGCTCTTGTAGCCGCTGGTGGTGCTCGGCCTTAGGGTGGCAGGTCACACCCCTGGCTGGCATGGGGCTGTCACATGGGCCTGGTGCCTTAGCCCGGGATGTTAGTGTGTCAGTTGGTTTGGGAGGGGCTGCAGCAGGTTGGGGAGTAGTGTGCTGAGTGTGCACCAGCACAATACAGGGGCTTGTCCTGTCCTGTGCAGGATGGGGAGCGCTCCCCGTTTGCGGCCTCTCTTTAGCATAGCCTGTGCCAACGGACAGCTCCCCAAGGGGCTTTGATCTCGATAGAATGGCTGTGCACGTGTGCTTGGCCTGTCCCACCAAAGCAAACCCCCCCCCCCCCCCCGAGAGGATCCTTTGTTGGGTGGGAGCAGCGGGAGGAATGGACCAAACAGGGATGGGGGGCTCTGTGGAGGGTACTGAGACACACACTGTGGGCTTTCTCCCCAGCCTCTCCCCGACGATGCAACCCCGCTGATGAATCAGACTAGCTTGAAGCAACTCTCAGAGAAGGCCAGGCGGGGCCATGCTCACGCCTTCAAGATCTGCAAAAAGTACCAGGTGAGTGTGCTAATGTGAGGGCCGCCTCTGGGGAGGGATGGGCGGCTGCCTGCTGGGCCCACAGCTCACCCCTGCAGCCGGGTACGGGAGCCAGGAGAGCTTTTCCTTGTGCTGAAGTTCACACACGTGTGCTGGGAGGTGCTGCGCTGCAGCTCTTCCCTAGTGGGATGTTTACTCCCTGGGGACTAATGCCAGCGCTGAGATTCCAGGGTAGCAAGATCAGCCCCTGGGTGCCCTGCTAGCTGGACGGCTCTGGAAACAGCAGGGTGGTGCCAGAGAGCTGAACTTGATGCCCATGGGTTTTGGGGTGGGAGTCACGGCTGCTCCAGCTGGCTGACACATGGAGGCTGGAGCAGGCTGGATACACCTATTCCCTGTCAGTCAGTGGAGGGAGATCTGGGATCTGTTGCTGGAGGAGGACTGCGCCTGTCTAGCCCCTGAACTCCCCCCAGGATCAGTCAGTTCTCACAGGGGATGTGATCCTGATGGGACAGCGCCCCCTGCGCGCGCGCACACTCTCTGGTCCTTCGTATAAAACACAAATGCTCCAAACGTGCTGCCAGCCACGGGAGTCGGGTGTAACTCACACTCCATGCCTGTCCCTCCCTCCCTCCCTCCTGCAGGGTCTTGGGCAGTAGTGGCAGATGCTCAACTGCCCCAGGGTCTGGTGCTGTGTTTGGAGCTGCTTCTGTTAGATGTTCTGACAAGCGTGTGGCTTAACTCTGAGCAGCCACCCCCACGTGCAGCTGATCCAGACCAATTCTTCGGCCTGCCTGGGTGCCTCCTGGAGAGGCCCGGAGTCCTGCTGAGAGGGCCTGGGACAGCTCTTGTGCCCAGGTGTTTCTGACCTGAAGTCTCTCATGCTTGGGAGGGTTAGGGGGGTGGTATTGCTCCTCTTTCAGCTCCTCCCCAGCAGGGCAGACCTCTGTGATCTCCCAGGCTCGCTTACCAGCTGCTGGGTGTGCATTTCTATGAAGCAGCGTCCCTTCTGCCTGCTCTGTCGCACAGACCTCTTGAACCAAGCCAGAGCTGCCTTGCTGGAGGCTGGTCACTACGGAGCAGTATGTGCCCATCCCATTGACCTTATAAAGCAGTGGGTTGAGAGGACTTGATTTGAGGTTATGGGGCTGCCTGGTGTAGGGAACTGCAGGGTTTCAGAGGATCTTAGGCTGACGACTGCACAGGGGCTCGCTGCTCCTGTTCCTGGGCCCTGTGGCTAGGAACTGGTCTGGCAAGGCTGCTGGAGAGTTGATTCGTGTTACTGCAGAGGCTCCTGGATGCACTTGTCAGAGCTGCTTATGCTGTTCCGAGAAGAGCTTTAATCTTGTCGCCCTCTTCCTGCCCTGCAGCCCCTGCTGTTTGTGGACCTGCTGGAGGAGGGCTCCCTGGTGGTGGTGGAGCGGCCCCTGATGGACATCAAGACACAGCTGCCCCCACCTGTCCAACAGAAGAAGTTTGGCACCTAAGAGCGGAGCTGGGTGCTCTGCCCATGGAGACTCTTTGTACTGTTGCTTCCCTGGGGACACTCGTAATAATAAACCCCTGCTGTTCTGTAGGCCTGTGCTGTCGAATCTCCTCTGCCCTGTTGGGCTCCCTGCTTTCCTAGCAACTGAGATGGCTCTAAAGTCAGGTTCCAAAGCAGGGATGTGTGCTGGAGGGATGGGCCCATCAGCCCTCCTGGGGCGTCTCTCATCCCCATCCGACCCAGCAGAGACCCCAGGCCCCACTTCCTGGCGCGTTACACCAATCTCTCCCCGTTTTTGGGAATCGTCGGCCCCAGGCTCGCGGTCGGCAGTGGCTTTATTGCTCTAGGTGCTGGGGCGCCTCCTGCGGCACTGACCACCAGCAGCAGGGCTGGTTCATGGGCTGATCCCAGAACTGAGCCTGGAAAGGAACTCTTCTCACCATGTTTAATGGGGACAGCAACACTCACTGGTCGCTCCCGGGACTGGAAACCCATTGAGCCAGGCTCTGTGCAGGTGTAGGAGGAGACGCGATCCCTGTCCCTTAAGACCTCCAGCCTAAATTAGATGCTGGAATCCATTTTGGTGACACCTCGGCACATTTTGGACCTTCCCATCCACTCCTCTGTGTCCTGCTGCTGGGCTGCTCGCTATGGGGGGGGGGGAGGCGGGGGGGCCTCTGCCAGATGTAGTCAGTTCTTGCCCAAATTCATACCAACAAATATAGCCACTTCGGCTGGTGCCAAAAACGCTGCATCAAACCAAATTTCACACCCAGTTCTCCCTTTGTAGACAGTGACTAGCTCTGACGGGAGGAGATCCGGGTGATTGGAAGCAGACCAGGCCAGAGTTCTTTTAGCTGGCGACCTGTACTCAGAAGATGCCTGTACCTGGGGGTGGGTTGAAATGCAGTTTCTGGTGCATGTTACTGTGTTGGTGGCTCTTTTATAGAAGGCAGGTGCTCGCTCGCTTTGGGTTTGGTTTGTGCCCAATTCGCTGCTAGTGCCATGATCAAAGTCACTGCGGCGTGCCCGGGCAGGGACCCTGCTTAGAATGTGGAACTTGCACGCTTTCGTGTGCAGTTGCCTATGCAGTATTTATGGGCAAGTGTACAAATCTGGGCCTAGACGGAGCTGCAGGCAGTTATAGTAACTCAAGAACACTGACTGGCTGCTGCTGGCTTGTCTAAGCGGCTCTGGGGTAACCGTTCCCGGGCTGTGTGAGTGCCCGGAGTAGATGTCAGTGCTGCACGTACAGGTAGTGACTTGTTGCTGTTGTGTACATGCTGTAGCTACCTGGCTCTCGCTGCCTGTCTGCTGCTGCCTGCACTCACATGTCCCACCCCAAAGGCAGCTGCAGGCAGCTCCTTGTCCCCTCCAGGCCTCTCACCCCACCTCCTCTTCCAAGCCCGCTTCCCTCCCCCTCCCTCTGCGTGCCCTTGCACCTACATAGTTCAGCATGGCCACGTGCACCTTGACTGGTGGTAAAAGACCACAGTGGGTGTCATATGAGGCAGAGTTGGCCTGAAATGTTACTAACTACATTTTAAAAGGACAGTCTGCTAGTAGCTTCTGTCCCAGACCATAGACAGACTTCCATCTTGCCCCAGAACCT
Source organism: Terrapene triunguis (assembly GCF_002925995.2). NCBI lineage: Eukaryota > Metazoa > Chordata > Testudines > Emydidae > Terrapene > Terrapene triunguis. The sequence continues at coordinate 214,564 of NW_020697213.1, forward strand.
GGACACTGATCTGATGTGTATCTGGCTCAGTAAGTGATTATGAGCCATTTGAACCCTATGTTGGACACCCCTGTTCTACCCCAAAAGTTCTCGGGCTTTTTTCGTTGTGTGGGTTGTGCTGTGAATGCCTCCCTTCCATTTACCACGCCCTTCGCCCTCCATTTGCCATCATTTAGCCCCACTTTCCATCCCATAACCTTCCTGTGCCAATTCCAGCAGATGTTTACATGGAAGAGAAGTAGTAGGGAAGTCTTAAGGGATGTTGGTTGTCTCTTAATATGACTTGACTTAGCTGAGCTGGAGAGCCAGCCCCATGGCAGCAGCCACTGCTTTGCTGATCAGTCTGAGAACTGCTGTTCTGCATTTTCATAGCCTTTAAGGATGATATTTTGAACTCTGTGGTGCAGAAAGATGCCCACTCAGCCTTTAGATATCATCAAACAGCACCCTGGTTTTCTTTGCAGGCCCCTCTAACACTGTGCCAGCAGGAGGCACTGTTCCCTTAGCTTTTAGGATACTGCTAATGAAAGAGGAGAGGGGAGACTGAGTTGCTCTCTCCCGAGATGTACTTGGCCCTGTCTCGATGCAGAGGGCTGGACTAGATGACCACTCAAGGACCCTCCTAGCCCTGTGCTTCCATGATTCTAAGATGCTGCAAAACTGAACTTGGATTTTCTGGCCAAAGCAACAGGCTCGTGTGAGGCAGAGTAAAGGACTGCGTGGGTGGTTCCCTCTGGGCAGTCAGCTTGTTACAGCTTGGTAGGTGTCAGAAGGGAGGGAAGTTAATTCACAAAATGTGATGAATGGAGGTATGCTCAGGCTTGCAAAACCTTGCTCACTGTGAGCTTGAGTTTCCTTGCTGATCCGTGAAGGGAGACAGAGCCCAAGCCCGGTTGCAAATGGGGCATCATCTTTAGGGTTCCATGACCGTTCCCTTCTCCCCGAAGGAGATGATACTTAGCCCGACTGTGAGTGCTGCCCTCCCCGCTCCGCTGGGCTGGCATTTCCATTCATCTCCTTTTTCAGAGGCTCTTGTTTTGGCTATTTTAATTCCCCTCCTGCTGGAACTCAGTGTGGGGCATGTCACCTTTTAACCAAGCATCACTGCAATCCATCTGGCCTTCCAGCACTTGCGATTAGCGTGCAGCCCTGTTGGTATCGGCGTAACAAAGGCCAGCCCTTGGATTGAGTTACAGCATCATCTGTCCGGAGGAGGAGGAGCTCTCTATCAGAACTCATTCAGCAGGCCATGGTAAATCACAGAATAGCAGCTCGGCAGATTTCGGCAGCTCCAGTGAACTTAGATGACATTTCAATTCATCTGCAACTCCCATTTCAAGGCAAAAGCTCATGTGTGGTGAGAGTATTTGAACTAAATAGTGAATCAGATCAGGTCTCTGCCCACTCACACTCTTCAGCAGGAAACCATAGTTGCAAAGAATTGCTTTGTAGTGTAGGTTGTTCCATCTGCAGTGGAAAGCAGCCTCCCCCCCTTCCCCCCCAATATTGTAGGCTACCGCCCTTTGGTACTATTTATACATCTGATCAACAGGAAGGATGCCTAAAACAAGCCTCCAGTTACACAAGGGCAGTAAAAAGAACAGGAGTACTTGTGGCACCTTAGAGACTAAGGTGTCTGTACAGATTTGTTCCTGTGCTTTGTCAGGGAGTTTTTTTAGCAGATGGTGTAGTTTCTTTAGGTAATCCTCAGTGGGATCAGAGGATAATGGCCTGTAGAATGTGGTGTTAGAGAGCTGTCTAGCAGCCTCTTGGTCATATTCCAATTTATTCATGATTCAAGTGACATCATCATAGGACCTAATCACATCAGCCATACCATCAGGGGCTCATTCACCTGCACATCTACCAATGTGATATATGCCATCATGTGCCAGCAATGCCCCTCTGCCATGTACATTGGCCAAACCGGACAGTCTCTACGCAAAAGAAATGGACTCAAATCTGACATCAGGAATCATAATACTCAAAAACCAGTGGGAGAACACTTTAACCTGTCTGGCCATTCAATGACAGACCTGCGGGTGGCTATCTTACAACAGAAAAACTTCAAAAACAGACTCCAACGAGAGACTGCTGAGCTGGAATTGATATGCAAACTAGATACAATCAACTCAGGATTGAATAAGGACTGGGAATGGCTGAGCCATTACAAACATTGAATCTATCTCCCCTTGTAAGTATTCTCACACTTCTTATCAAACTGTCTGTACTGAGCTATCTTGATTATCACTTCAAAAGTTTTTTTCTCTTACTTAATTGGCCTCTCACAGTTGGTAAGACAACTCCCACCTGTTCATGCTCTCTGTATGTGTGTGTATATATATCTCCTCAATATATGTTCCACTCTATATGCATCCGAAGAAGTGGGCTGTAGCCCACGAAAGCTTATGCTCTAATAAATTTGTTAGTCTCTAAGGTGCCACAAGTACTCCTGTTCTTTTTGCGGATACAGACTAACATGGCTGCTACTCTGAAACAAGGGCAGTAGTTGCTTTTCCCTGCTTTTTTTGGTCTCACACAGCAGGCGTGTTAACATTCAAACCCTGCAATACTCGTAATTCTGGAGTAGGCAGTCCTGATACATTGTAAGTAATAATACCCCCCGTTCTTATAATTTGTTTGTGATCACTTCATTCTGAAGCACTTGACAAACCACCTATTAAACATGATACCTGTCTTATAAAATAGGATCCCCAAATCCTAGTAACTTACATTGCACTGGTTATTGTTGTTTGTTGCATATAATATTTAGCAAAGGTCTGATGTGCAAAAGCACCTGACTGTGCAAATAAAACTTGTAACTGCTGCTGTTTGAGCAGTCGACGGGGTTAGAACAGGGGGTGTGGTGGGGGGGAGAATGTACCTTAGTCTTGATAGATGACTTCTTTAACTGAGTTTTTTATAGTACTTTGGCCAATTGATTTCTAAAGCAAAAATGCCTGTATCCTGCCTCTCCCCCCACCCTCCAGAAGCCTTAGAACTGCTCTAATTCACAATTCCTTTCATTCTCATGAATGAGAATGGGGTGTCAATTTAGTGTGGTTATTGCTTCCCGAACCACCTTCCCTGACCCCTGCAATCACAGTGCACTGGGCCTGAGTGCTTAGAGCCCCAGGGCTGGAAGGAATTTATTGTATTTCCCTTCTCTCAGTAGGTGTCCTCAGGAGTCGGGATCACCGGTGATTACATATGTTTGAGTTAAAAATAGTGCTCCTGCTCTGACGGATCAGCAGCCAAGGCCTAGCCTCAGGCAGGAAGTTAGTGCTCCAGGCTGCACTATCAAGTGGGCCTGCAACCACATTTCTGTCTTAATATTGGATCTGCTGCTGAACTAATGCCATCTATGGAAACCTGATTATGCTTCCCTTGCTCAGGGCTACCTTTTTCCTTGAGCAAGAAAATGAAGCAAAGTGAGGTGATCTGGAAGGCCCTCTAGGCTTTGGCTACACTCTGGTTCTTCAAGAGGGAAGGACCTAGTGGCCAGGGCCGGCTCCAGGGTTTTGGCTGCCCCAATTCGGCGGCGGCAATTCGGCGGGAGGTCCTTCGCTCTGAGCGGGAGTGAGGGACCGTCCGCCGAATTGCCGCCGAATACCTGGACGTGCCGCCCCTCTCCGGAGCGGCCGCCCCAAGCACCTGCTTGCCAGGCTGGTGCCTGGAGCCAGCCCTGCTAGTGGCTATACTCCTATCCCCTCTTCCCTTATTATTAATATACTGTTTAGCCTTGCACTGTCTGCTGCACTGAACTGTTTCCGATCCATGCTACAGCTTTGACCTCTAGCAGCTGAGTCTTCTCTCACTACCACTCTGAACCGCCTATCGGGGTAAGAAGGGCTCTCTGGGCTTCCACAGCTGGGCCTCGAACTGCACCTCTGATGTGCTCCAGTCTCCAAGGGAGATGGTCTTTTTCTGCCATAACTGTCCCCTGCCCTGGACTCAATCGTGCCTTGGGCAGGGCTAGAAGCACAGAGGCAGCGACTCCCATGTGGGTGCTGAAGGCAATGCGGCTGGCTGGGGGCCGTGGGGCGGCAGCTCAGGTGTGCCCGGATGAGGGAGGCCCATCGTGTGCAATTGGGGGGGTCTGATCTACGGCCTGGGAAGGGCCCCTGGTGCCTGTAGGGGGAGGACAGCCCAAGCTCTGTGCAGGCCCCATGGGATGGGTGGGGTTGGGGCAGCTGCTGCCCTTGGACCCACTGTGGATGGGCACCCTGCTAGGAAGGGGGCCTGTAGCTCTCCTCCCCTTTGCCCTGGGGGGCAGGGATGGGAGGAGCCTGCAGCAGAAGCCCCGCCCCTAGCGACCGTGAGGCTTTATTACCATAGTGCAGGGGAGGAGCTTGAGGCGTAAGCCCCGCCCCTTACAGCCGTTCCGGCGGGGGTGAGCCCTGAGCTGTGGCACCCCGCCCGCTGCTGCCACTCGCTGGGGGGGGCGGAGCTCAGGCCTGCAGACACGCCCCTTCCCGCTCCCCACCAATCGCGTGCTCCCATCGACGCGCTGCCCCCGCCCCCCGCGGGAAGGAGGCCGGACCGGGGCGCGAGCCGCGCCCCTCCACCAATGGCAGGGCCGCGCCCGCCCTCTCCTCAGCGGGGCCCGGCGGGAGCCGGAGCGGGAGCGGGCCCGGGCCGGCGGAGGAGCCGCGCGGCGGGATGGCGGTGTGGACGCGCGCCGCCAAGGCGGGGCTGCTGGAGCTGCTGCTGCGGGAGCGCTGGGTGCGGGTGGCGGCGGAGCTGAGCGGCGAGGCGCTGAGCCTCACCTCGGAGCCGCCGCCCGAGCCCGCGGGGCCGCCCAACGGGCTGCCCAACGGCGCCGAGTGGGGCGCGGCGGGGGGCGGCCCGGAGCCCCGCCCGCTCTCGCCGCCCCCGGCCGAGCCGGCGCCGCCGGGCGTGCGGCGGGTGCGGGTGGTGAAGGCCGAGGCGGGCGGGCTGGGCATCAGCATCAAGGGCGGGCGCGAGAACCGCATGCCCGTGCTCATCTCCCGCATCTTCCCGGGGCTGGCGGCCGAGCGCTGCGGCGCCCTGCGGCTCGGGGACGCCATCCTCTCGGTGAACGGCACCGACCTGCGCGACGCCACCCACGACCAGGCCGTGCAGGCGCTGAAGCGGGCCGGCCGCGAGGTGCTGCTGGAAGGTACCGTGTGTGTGTGACACCCCCCCGGCTCCCGGAGCCAGGCTGGCCTTGTGGGGGAGGCAGCGGGCGAGACTGGGCTCCCGGTGCGACCCTGGGCAAGTCCCCGAAGCCGGTCTGCGGCTTGCATGCGCCGATGTGTCTGTACAGCGCCTCGCACGCTTGCCCCCCCCCCCCCCGCCTGGCCTGTCCTCTCCAGGCGCTGCTATAAGACAGATAGTATCGCTGTTAGTGTATGTCCGGGCTCTGAAATCCTAGGGCTTAAGGTGGCATGGAGGGTTGTCTGTGTGCGGTCTAGAGGCAAACGCTGGGGGTGAAATGAAGAGCTTGTCTGGGTCATGGTGCAGTATGATCCCCAAAGTGGTGGGATCTTGCAGGGCGGGAGTATGTGTAGGAGCAGCAGCCCGGTGTGTACATCTGAGCTAGATACTTGGTTACTTTGGGTTGGTCCAGCAGAATCTTGCTTTCCTGCAGCTGCTCATTCATACCCCGTCCCTGGGCAGGGGAACTCTGTTCACAGGTGCAGCTCTGTAGGCAGGAGAGTGCCTGAAAACAAGCTCCTCCCGCTGACTTCGTGTGTGGGCCTAAACTGAACAGCTCTATCGCATGCAGTTTTCCCTCAGTTGCATTTCAAAGCTCCTGCTCTGTGGCATTTGTCCCGGTTGGGTTCTCCGTAATACAGAAGCAGAGCAGTGGGGATAGCCATTGAGTCCTCTTTGAAGATGCTGTCTATAGGGCTGCTAGAGTGAAAGCTCTTGTTTCACAGTCTATCATCTCTAAGTAGCCCAGGGTTAGAGGGGACAAGTCCTCACCCCAGCCCTTGTAGTGGATCTACTATATGGAAGTGTGCTTGCATTCCCGGGATTGGAAGATGTGGCAGTGGGTGTAAGTCCATGCCTGATTTGTCTGGTGTTTTAGGGGAATTTATGACAAGTAGCCTGGGGGCCCCAAACTGCAAGTGAAGATGTAATTTGGCTCCTCCCTTCCTTTCTTAGGGGAATCGTTCACTGCCTGGCTCTCATGCTAGCAGCAACATCTGCTCGCTGCTAAGCCCCAGCCCATGGTGAAAGCTTTAGTGCAATTCTGATACTCAAGTCTGTTGTTGTGGCTTTGCCTCCAGTAGAGATGCTGCTGCTACTCTGCAGTGGCTGAGTAGGGTAGCGTCTGCAATTGAACCCGCAAGGTAGTATTTGTGGTTGGAAGTCCCTTATAGCTGAGGGCCTGTAACTGAGAATGCAGCTGTACAGACCTGTCCGTGGGTGCTTGAGCAGTAAGGTTTGTGAGTGATGTGCTCCAACGCCACTGGAACAGTTTAAACGCTGGGCTGCAAAGCAACCGGCCAAAGTTTTCTGTTTGCATGGAGTTGGAGGCACATGCTGTCAGCTATTCCAAGCAGTCCTCCCTTAACTAGAGGCCCATGTTGATGTGTTGGTTTTGTGGGAATGAGTCGTCTCCCTAACGGAAAGTCATTGGTGGCCTAAAACCTTTATGAAGGAAAGCAAACTGCAATATTAGGTGATGGATTTGGATATGTTCTGTAAAGTTACTAGAATCAAACTGCTGATTGCTTGTGTGTGGGTGGCATTCTGCAAAGAGCCTTGAGCTCTGGGACTCACAGCTTGGGACTGCAGGTTGGATGGGATGATCTGGGACGGGTTCTCAAACTGCAGGTCGTGACCCAGGTTATTACGTGGTCATGAGCTGTCAGCCTCCACCCCGCTTCTCCTCCAGCGTTTATAATAGTTAAATATAAAGAATGTTTTTAGTTTATAAGGAGGGCTCGCACTCAGAGGCTTGCTACGTGTGAAAGGGGTCACCAGTGCAAAAGTTTGAGAGCTGGTCTGGAAGAAGCTGGGATGGCTTCACAGCATCATTTCCTGTGCCCTGAACATCCTGGCTCGGACAGACTGCTTATGTGTCCAGAGCCTTGTTTGATGAAAGGTCTTGCAAACCTGTTTTCTGAAGCAAAGCGTCTACATGCTGGTGCAAAGAATGTGATGGGAGAGGTGCTGGTGATTGGAGGCAGATCCAGAGGGTCTTAAAAGAGGAATTTACCTGTGGAAAGCTGAAATATGCAGCAAGCTGACCCACCGTTGGTGGTGAGGGTGACTGCATTATCTGGAAGATTATAGCAGTAAGAAAACCAGAAAGCTACATTCAGAAGGGTTGTAAATTATGGGGGTGTATTTTATTTCACTGTCCTAGCCATCCAGTGCACTCCTATAGCAGGCAGGCAGAATTCAGCTTGCACGTAATTTGTTTAATACTGTGAAAGGGTTTGATTCTTGCTGGAGGTAAAAGGTGGTCCAGGTTTGATATTCCTTTGGGAAGCCGTTTCCTTGAAGTCTGCATGCTGTGGTATGGAGATGTTGGTATTTTTAGAGTGTTGTCTATTTATTTATTACACAACTTTGTGATTAAAAGGAGTTGAGAGCATAAATTATCTGCTGGTCTAGGGAGTGACTCTGTCATTAGTAATCTGTGGTAGCAAGTAGGGGAAACTGAGCAGTTTCTCTTCTAAACCAAACAGAAAAATGAATCTTAGTTTGCAAGATGCATCAGGAAAGCGGACAGAGAAACCTTGATTTCTGGAGAGGTAATTCCATTTTAAGGCCTACAGTTCCTGCATTGAGCTGTTTGGGTAGCTGGAGAGCCAGAGGGAGTGAGTCTGCTCTTCTACTGCCTTCCCTGGGCTGCCCTTTCTCAACAACATTTATGATTCTAGTGAGAACTGATGCCTGAAGCTGCCAATAGAGCTTCCTTTTAAAGTCCATCAGCGGTTATTAGCCAAGATGGTCAGAGATTCAAACCTGTGCTCTGGTGTCCCTAAACCTCCAACTTTCTGAAGCTGGGAGTGGACGCTGGGATGGATCACTCAAAATTGCTCTGTTTTGTTCATTCCCTCTGAAGCACCTGTCATTGGCCACTGTTGGAAGACAGGACACTGGACTAGATGGACTTTTGGTGTGACCCAGTTTGGCCGTTCTTGTGTTCCTGTACTCTGACAGATGGCTGCCAGAACAGGGGTAGGTTTGCAGTGTAGCTGCCGCCTCCGGAATTTACCGTCTTGCAGCAGGCCTAAGGTTGTCGAAGTAAATCCTGCAGTACTCAGAGGCTAGATGTTCTAATTCTAGTACAGCTTTCTAAATCCTCCCTGTGCTCATGTGGCTGATTCTGAGGTACCTTCTTCCAGTGATTGCTGCTAACGATTACATTAACCCTTTAAAATGTAAAGCCTGAAACTGCTGACCTGTGGTAGAGTCCTGAGTCAATGGAAGGCTTGGTGGCATTGAGCCTCTGGTTTGCAAACGGGGCTAGAAATCTCATGAGACTTTGCTGGGAGATTTCCAGCACTTCCTGGGCCTTTCTGTCACAGCCAGTGACTGGCGATAAGAATTCAGTCCTGGTGGAAGTAATTGGTGTAAAAGTGATCAACATGACAAGAGACTGCATAATGTTCTGCCATGCAAAGCAAATATGACTCTAGCACTACCATTCTTTGACACGCTCAGACAAGAAATATAAAATAATCCAGCCTTCCAAGAGCTCAAACGAGTAATTCTAGATGGATGGTCAGTGCTTTGGGACTGCCAAGATAAAATTGCTGCGTACAATGGGATTCCATTCAAAAGTCAGTGTCGTAATACATTACAGTATCAGGCTGGAAATGCTGAGCATAATGCACTGATTCCCATCGGGGTACAGAGATGTGTAAGAACTGCCCATAGGCTGTAGTTGGGTGCATTCTGGGCATTGGCGGTGTAGGTGCCTCCTTCAGTAGCAGAGTGCAGTTCAGCACATTTCCCATCTTGGCATTTTTGTTTGTTTTTGCTATGGCTGCCCACAAATGTCAGTTTTTATGTTGATTTTTGGGCTGTGGAACTGGCTTGAGAACACACATGTTTTCACATACAGCACCAAACAGCCGTTATATGGGGTCTACTGAGGCCACGTTCACCCTGGACTGCATTAGAATTGGTGACCTAGAGTAAAAAGGGTATGCAGTCCATTACCCATATCCCTGAACCCCCTTCTGAATTTTGAAGGGACTTGGTAGTGCTGCTGCCGGGTTGCTAGAGTTATAACATGAGGGGCTCCAGCTGGTGCACAATTGTGAACCCCAGCATGAAGACTAGAGCTGCCAAAGGATGCTGATTTACCCCAGCTCAGCTGTAACCTGATAATTTGAGCCTTTGGGGCCTCTGGAGAGAAAGTCAGCGTTGCTCTGCAGTGGCTGGGAAAAGATTTCACGTCACTTCACTAGCTCCAATCACAGTTATTGCTTTTAACAAAAAATGGACTTGTCACTTGCACTCTCCATGGCATTACATTTCAGCTGATGGGATTGCAGGCTGGTCTCTAATTATTGGCCGAGAAGCAGAGAACGTTTCCATTCAGGTCTTATGTGCCAGACTTAATATTTCTCCTCCTCCATCTGTTTCCCCTTTCACTCCTTGTCTCGTATTGTAAGGTTCCTTTTATCCTCTTGTACAGAAGAACAAATAACTGTACATTTTTAGAAGTTTGTACTGTACGTTTCACCTCAGTCATAAGAGACAGCTCTGAGATGCCAGAGCTCAAAAGGCAGCCTCCCTCACTTTACAATCTGGAATGCATTACAAGATGCTTCTTGCTTTCTAGTGGGGATTGTAAAGCTACTAGTTCATCAGCTGTACGTTATCTAGTGACCCATTGGTACATGGCTCAAGTGAGAGCCTCTTTGGGGTTTGTATATCCATGTAACAAGAACCAGGGGTCGCCCAATGAAATTAATAGGCAGCAGTTTTAAAACAAACTTAAGGAAATACTTCACACAACGCACAGTCAAGCTGTGGAACTCCTTGCCAGGGGATGTTGTGAAGGCCAAAAAGGAATTAGATAAGTTCCTGGAGGATAGCCAAGATGGTCAGGGAGGCAACCCCATGCTCCGGGTGTCCCCCAATGTCTAACTGCCAGAAGCTGGGACTGGATGACAGGATGGGTAACTTGAAATTGCCCTGTTCTGTTCATTCCCTCTGAAGCATCTGGAACTGGCCATTGTCAGACAGGATATTGGGCTAGCTGGACCATTGGTCTGACCCAGTCTGGCTGTTCTTATGTTCCAGCATCTCTTACGTGGCGGTCTCATGAGATGTGGGCAAAGGGCAGTTAGCGTGAGGACTGGGTAACTGGTCCAGTCGGTAGGCTCATGGTGCTCCTCTGTGCTGAGCCCTGCCAAAGTGGCCGTCTATAGAAAGGCCCCTGTAATATGATGGTTAGAGACCTGATAGAATCTGTGCAGTAGTATTATTTGGGAACAAGACTCTAATCTTGGATGGACCAATCACCTGGTACTGGCATATCACAGAAGTGCCATCGTACCAGGAAAGTAAAATGCCGTCCAACTACTTTGTAAAAGCCAGAGCTAGTAGCTGCTGTAAGATGCATCCAGGGGCAAGAAGGCAGCAATTAGAGGTGCACAGCAAATGTGTTGGTTGCTCAGATGCTTCTCATGCTTGGGAGTGGTAGCCAGTGCAATGCTTGCAGGGCATTGGGCTCATCTGTAGCACACCGCTTGCCCCTCCTTTGCTGGTTAGCTATGGGCGCGGTTTAGAGAGGCTGTATTTCTGGGGGGTGGACCCATGCTGAGTGTTTCCCTCCCAGGACTCCCTCTAAAGGGAGGCTGTGTGTGAATGTGTTCTAGTGCACTATTTGATCAGGTTTTCTGAGCTGGGGGATGGGAAGCTCTTCCTTATGTTAGTTTTAAAGCAGGCTCCTGAGACTTCAGAGTAGAACTTCCAGGGAATGGGGCAGGTTAAAATTCAGCCTGTGTGGCTCACAAAGAGGAAGGAGAGCCGCAAGACCACCGCAATCTAGATAAAATTCAGCATGTTCCACATCTTTCCCTGCCCAAATCTCGCTGCTTTGCTGGCAGCCCCCGGGGATGAGAGTTTTCTGTGGAGGGGACAGTGGGGAACAAGCTGCAGCTTTTCTGAGACATGTTGGCAACCCCATGTCTCTAGTCACCTCCGGCCATGAGGGGTGCTGGGGGAGTATGGGCTTGTCCTCGCTGAGGCGTTAGCGCATGGTGTAATGCAAGTGCTCCTAGCCAGGCTCCTGTGCACACCCACAAAGCTCTAGTGGAGCTTTAGCCTCCAGCTGGCTGTGCCATCAACAGGGCTGGCTCTAGGTTTTTGCCACCCCAAGCAAAAAAATTTTTGGCTGCCTCCACCCCAGCCCTGGGCTCTCCCCCCCAACCTGCACCCTCCTGCTGTCCCAGCCCTGGGTCACTGGTAACTCACTCCCAGGGTGGGTCATTCATCAGGAATTTTGGATGTTCACAGAACACAGACAGGATTGGTTCCCATATGGTTACAGAACTGCAGTAAAGCGGAACAATTTTCAGCTTGTGTGATTGGAGGATATCTGGATGCATATTATAAGACTGTCCTACATAAATGAGGAAAAGTTGAGGTGCCTTTATTATTCTTTTGTTCCACTCTTTGTTTCTATAGGGAATTTGCCAATGCAATCACTGTCTTCCTTTTAAACAAAAAAAACTAAAAAAAAAAAAAAAAAGCAATGGCTGTTGAAAAATAGCAATTCCAGTCCGAAAAATCACTGGGAAGCATTTCTTGCTCAATTTTATCCTACTTTTTCTACAGCAAGTTACAGTGGATCAGTATATTTGATTTGGGAGAAACGAAGTAACAGCTGCCCAAACTGAGCTTGAGCACTCCTGAATTTTGAGGGTGTTCAAATCTGGAAGGCAAGTGCTAGATTCACTTTCTGAATATTAGCTATATCTGGAAAGGAAAAGTCAATTTCTGCTTCCATGGCTCAGAAGTGGAAATCCTCCTACGTGCCTGGTACTGTATCTAAAGCTGCCCAGGTCCTCTAGCAGAGCCTCCCCTCCCTTACTTTTCATTTTAAATTCTAGTGGGATCCACGTACCTCCCTTGCTAGGCTTCAGATATGTCCCTTTAGTCCACCTAATTCCTTCTTTGGGGGCTGCAAGGTGAGGTCACACCAGTATCCCTAATCCAGTCTGGGGAAGTCTTCTGAAGGGGATATCTGGGGCAAAGCCTTCTACTCCTTGGGCTGGGCACACTTGTCCCCCACTCACAGTGCCACCCCGTTCTAGCCGCCAGCTCTCCAGTCACAGCAAGCTGCAGCATGGCTCAGCTACCTCACTCCCTCCCCCTCCCTTTCCTGTTGATAGCTGCCAAGGGATTGCTGGGAAATGTAGTTCTTTCCTTGCTCCAGTGCTGGCTCTATAGGCAGGGAGCTAGGCAAGGAACTACAGCTCCCAGGGTCCCATGGGTTCTCCGCTTCTGCAGTGTTGCGAGAGGGGAGGAAGTGAGTTTAAAAAAAAAAAAAAAAAAGATGGCCAGAACGCCGCCCCCTGCAAATGTGCTGCCCCAAGCACCTGCTTGTTTTGCTGGTGCCTAGAGCCGGCCCTGGCCATAAACAGGGCGCTGCTGACGCTCAGCCAGTAATGCAGGGGCAGGACTCGGCTACTCTGCTGCTCATCCAAACGCTGTGCTGCTAACCCAGCTGCTCTCACCCTGTGGAGCTGCAGGGTTGTGTGTGGTGTGAGCTGGGCTAACTTGAGCTAACGCTGTCCTGAAGAGAAGCCCTAAGAGCCTGTCCTTCACTGCAAAAAAAAGGTGTGTTCTTGACCTTGATTTGGGTTAAAAGCAGTGAAGGCACAGCAGTTCTGCCTCTAACTCAGGTTGTATGCAGTGTAGTTCTAGCCATGTTGGCCCCAGAATATTAGAGAGATTTTTGTCTCTAACTCAGGTTAGCAGCTCGAATTCAACCACAGGGACTGCCCTGTAGGCTTAAATCAAGCTGCAGTGTTGCCATGTCTTCACTGCTGTTTTAACCCAAGTCAAGAGCACTGCATTTTTCTGCAGTGAAGACATAGCCCAAGTCTCTCTTCTCCCCTTCCCAACAGATTGTGGGTAGGCCTATCTTCCCTGTAATGGAGTTTAACAGCAGAGGGGTGGGGTCTCCTCCGTGACCATTACTCCTGTGGTTAATGTAGCGCTGAGCAATGCTGGCTACTGATGGAGGTGAAATGGATGCTGTGCTCGCTCTGAGGCCTGGTCCCTGATGGTTCTGCAAGCATGGGAAGGGGGTGGAAGATGGGTGCACTTGTAGTGCTTGGGATTGAAAGCAAAATGTGAGTCAAGGCCCTGGTTCCTCTTTGTTGTTCCAGCTATTGTCTAGTGTTGTGTCTCTGACCTTTTTGGCTGTCTTTAGCCGTGAATAGAGGACATGGTTCAGGAGCTTGGGATGCTAGTGTCTTGAGGCTCTGCAGCAGGGAGAGCCATGTAGTGTCACTCTGGTCCCCATGAAGCTTAGGCCGTGTTGGTGTACTGCAGATACACTAGCAAAATCCTCCCATTTTTGTATTGGCTTCTGCAGCTTTGACCACTGAGGGTATGTAATCAACTAAGCATGACAAGTGTTCTAAGGAATCTTAAAGTACCAGGGGTGAAGTTCAGAGGCTCCTCCTTGCAGGCTGTGGCAGTACTGAGAGTTCTCTACACTTGATCTCCTAGATATGTTTCCTGTCTGGCAAAGCCACATGCCGAGGCCCCCTAGCCTTGTTGCCCAGAGAGTAACATGCTGCACAGTCTTCCCTGCAGGGTTCTGCAGTTGATACTGCTATAGAGATATTGGTCAGCTAACTGCTTAAAAGAAACTGCCCTGATGACGCCGACGCGTCTCCCTTCCCCCCCCCCCCCCCCAGTTCTCCTAGCTGCTGAGGCTCAGTATCTTCATCAGTGTATTTAAAGCTGTGTTCTAATCACCTTACCAAAATCTTTCTTGTTCCCTTTAGTGCTAACTGTTGCTGTCTTTGTGCTTGTGTGCCACCTTGCTAATTAGCTGCTGGAGGGCATGCCCACTCATATAGTTTGCCAGCAGATGCATGTTTGGCTTGTAGCCAGTGCTGAAACACTGCAGTTATTGCCGCGATTTGGCAAGCGAGTCTGCAAAAGGCCTAATTCTTCTTACTAAAGCTGGTTAACAATAAACTTAGTGTCTGAATATTTGTAACATTCTGTGTTCTAGGGACAACCTGCAGCGTCACCGTTAAGCTGCAGTATGGCCTGGTTTTATAATGTCACTGCCTACCAGTATGAAGGAGACTTGTGAAAATCTGCTCCCCGAGCAGCCATTGGGAGATAACTGACTCTTGGGGTAATGGTAGCATTTCAGCTTGAGGGATGAGGAGAGCCTATTTTAAGCATTTAATTCAGGACTCAGTAATTGGAATGAAGTAACTAACCAAGGTAGATCTGGCTCAACAGCAGCTTTTACAGCCCCCCTCCCTAACATCTGGCATGGGCAGAATTTCCTTTCTGCTCATACTAAGGGCCATTTGAGTAGCTGGGGATGAACCAACCCCTGGCAGTGACAGGTGGAGTTAGGGGTCCTCATCAAGGGCTGAGAGAGAGGGAGGGAACAAGTGGGGGGAGGGGTTAAGATCCTAGTATACTTGGTAGAGAAAGTCTCAGCCCTAAGGCAGCTTCCATTGCATCAGGGGATAGAGCTAACCTGGGTTTCAAAACACACATGACCACTTCCTCATTTGTTAAACTTTATCTTAATTTCCAGGCAATGAACTTTAAGCTGGAGTTGAGGTTGGTAGAACACCTTGGTAACTTACAAGTGGTGAACCCTACAGGAGAGCTGTAGCCATACACCAGACAAGCAGCAGAAACCCAAGACGTTCAGAGTTAAGGTGCAATTTAAAGAAGCCCAAACACTTGCCAGGACAGAAATGCACAGTTAGAATGTCCCCAGACCATATATCTTTCTCTACGGCGACCCCAGCCTCCAGTGTTCCCTTTGTCCCTTTCACAGCAAGGGGCCAGAGCTTGAGAACCCCTTACTCAAACAGTTAACGGTTTACAGGATCAGGGTGCTTGTTGTAAGGTGGGGTCTGTGGATCAGACTCTTCTGAAGGAGTTTAGAAGTTCCTGAGAAGTTCAGACTGCACCTGTGGATGCCTTAACTTTGGAGAAGTCAATGTCCTGTTGGAGCGTCCGTACCATGGCGCCTTCCCACTTTCCTACCGTCTCTTCCCACAAGCTTTAAAGTCTGTGGAAGTTCTGAGGGCCGTATTTGTACTGACTCTTCTGTCTAATGTCACTAGCGAGTGTGAGGCTTTGTCATTCCACTAGCTCGTTCCTTTTGAGTAAGTGCTCTACTTTCCTGGCCAGGCCTGGCAGGGTTGTGTGCGTAGGTGCACTAGCTCAGGAATAAGGTGCTTAAGGAGAACTAGATGATTGGTATGTGTGTTCCCAGAGGCTGCAGTCGGGGATTGGGTCCCGCGGCGCTAGGCTACAGCAGCAGGCACCCTAGACGTATTTTGTGATTCAATATAAGTAAAGTGTTGGGAGTTGCTTCCCTTTCCCAAATGATCCGAAACCATCACAATGGCCAGGCTCGGGGCTAGACTTCAATTATTTTTACTTTCACAGATATGACTGCATTTCTGGCTCAGAGCTGACTAGCCACGCTCACCACAATGCACCTTTAAAATGACAGCTGCAGCTCATTAGGGTCAGACTAATTGGCACAAGGCAGCTCTTGCAATAGATTGGAATTAGAGAAGATAATAGGGCCGGGGAAGAGGATTAAATGAGAGAAGGGCATGAAATCCTCTGAAGCGGGGTTTGCCTTGCTTTTACCTCGTTCACTTGAAAGCAAAGAAGGCGTTTCTCTCTCGAAGTACGGGCGTGTTTAGTGTGCGTAGCGTAGGAGGGAGGAGTAATTCATTGGGCTACCAGTCGTTATTGCTTCCAGCTGACAGCAGAGTCTGCTGAATGCCTGTGTCCTGGAGTTTAGCAGGTGAGTGGCTTTGGTGTCTTCCAAGCATTGCACTAAAGGAGTCCATGGCCAAGGCTGCTTCAGAACCACTCGCTGAAAGCACAGCCATCTGCCCTGCTGCAATAGTGAGACAAACAGTTGTGAGCAACAGCTGCATAGACCAGCCTCTGGCTTTTGCAGCTTTATATTAGTATGTCAGTAAGCTCTCTGAGCTTCCTTCTGGACCTGCTCTGAGAGTCTGCTGCTCACCAGCACTTCCAAGTTGGTGCTGGACTCAAACCTGCATTGAATGCTGCTGGCAATGCGGAGCACTTGTCTTTCTGTGACCATCACCAGCTCACCCCACCCTTCCTCCCTGATGATGTTTCCTCTGCTGGTGTCAGACTACTGGGCTGACCCTTGCTGAACCAGATGGTGCTCTAATTTCTTATGAGCAGATGCAGGCATCAGGTCTGATATTCCCTGGGGAGCAGTGGGTTAATGTTTGGCCTCAGACGTAGGAGGAGGGAAGGGGTGCATATGTGGCAAAATGGTCTCTCGTAATTAGAGAGAGCATATGGCATCTGTTCATATCACTGAAATGAAGTCCAGAATCTTTTGTCCAGATGTCCAGCCAGCATATCAGGGGAGAGAAGCACATCTTGTCTGCAGAAGACTGGTCTTCCCCCACACAAATGCATCCATCTCGAAATGTTTCCTGCATTCTTGTCTCCTCTGTTTGGGTTCTTGTTAACACATTCCTGTTTACAGTCACCTTTGCCATCTACAATGCAGCCAGTGCCCTGTAGTTCCTGTAGACTATACCTCCAGTGTTTGAATAGTCCCATGTATTCCCACTCTGGGAACAGTTCAAAACACCAGGCTGTTTGGGTACCAGTCTCACGGATTTTCACCTTTGAAGAGCTTTGTTCGTACAGAGCAATAGCTGAGGCTAGTGCCTGACTGTCAGGGCTTTACGGCTTGAGGCGGGCAGCAGAGATTTCAATGGTTTGTTAGGCAGATGTTTAACAAGTCTCGCACCACGTCAAGTTATGGTTGGTTCAGAGTAGCTCATATAGGGGGTGGTATTTAGTCACTGGGGGGACCTTGGTCACTGGTCTCCTGCTTTTCTTTTCTCCTTATCCCTTTGGCTAATTCCCTTTCCAAAGCCTATCAATGGAGCACCTGGTATTGCCCACCCAGTTAGAAAAGTGGCATTGTGCAAAGTTCTCCCTGAAAATCTGAGGGTTCCCTCCAACACAAAGTATATCACAGTGCTTGGTTCTGCTTTTAAAATGGGTTAAAAATCCGACCAGCCTTGGCAAATTGTCCTTCGTTTACGCTGCAAAAATAAGCATGTGGAAAAACTGCTGAGGCCAAGCACATTACTCCAGGGTGTATTCCCGGCTACGTAGGTGGCTTCTTCATGTTTGTTTGTATATTTTCCCTCCCCAGTTAGAAGTTCTGTGTTCACTTTTGGTGGCTCCTTGCTTTCTGTATTTCCATCCATGCAGTTCATAGATTCATGGATTTGTAAGGCAAGAAGGAACTACTGATTCGGGGCTGTTTTCATGTCCCAGTGAACTACATATTAACATCAGGAAAACAGGGTGCTAGGTTGTAGCCAATTCCTTGACTTCAATAGCTTGCACACTTGAATGATAACCAAGCTCCCAGTTTTGTCCCTGCTGGAATTGCAGGCTCCAGCTGTTACAGGGCAGCAGTCCCTGTCTTCAAAGGGCTGTTTGCTTTTTCCTTTTCTGTGAATTTAAGCTGTGAAATGCTGTAACGCATCCTTCCTCAAACACCACGTTAATCTGCAGGGTTAGAATCGGTCACTGAGGGTGGCTTACAGTTGAGGCCCAGATGTGATCCTGACAGCAGCAGCAGCGTTAGCAGACATGGGCAGGGCACAAACAAGGCATTCCGGCCCGTCCTGAGAGGGATGGACCTTCCAAGCTGTGATTCCTTGCTGGGCATCTTGCATCCTCTCCGGCCCCTCTTAAAATACATTATGCAACTCTTGAAAGTGATGGTGACAAGCTCTGACTCTTCTCCTTCCCTCCAAGAACTGGTCATGTTACACTGCCTTTTATTGGTCCTCTTTGGCTCACTTTTAGCTGGGAGGAGAGCTGCAGTAATGGAAGCACCAGGTTTCCACGTGCAGCGGGGATGTGCCAGTTGCTGAGGCCAACCCTTCACTGACATGGGTTTTCAGTTACCAAATTCAATTCTAGACCTTTTTAGAATCTCAGCATTTGTCAAAATGTTACAAATGTTTTCTTTGAGTTCTAAGCGGGCTTGGTTGGCCTTTTTTGCAAGTACAGTTCCAGTTGCACCTGGCCAATCCTGAATGAGGCTCCCCCATCTGGAGCTGCATTTAGCAGTCAGATGTGATGAGGTTCTGGCTGTGCACATGCTTTGCTGCCATGTTCATAGCAGTCTTTGGGATTATCTGATCAGGTTAGTTTCACTCACTCAAAAATCATTGATGGCTCAGCAGCTCACAGATTTTTCCTTTCCAAAGAGTCAAGCCTTTAGCCCTTCCTTGAAAGTCAGGGCGGGGTATAAATGACCCACCTGTGTTCTACCATTTGGGTTATGCTTTGGTGGTATTTAACTTCCTGACTGTATTGGAAAGCAACTTAGAACAAAGACACCAACATCCACATCTGGTGGCCAGCTGTGTAGCAGGCCCCTTTGCGGAGTTCTGGATTAGTGCTCCACCTCGCAGGGCTCGCCCATCTCCACCAGGGAGGGGAAGATTAAGGTGCATGGAGCTGTGTAATCCTGGGATAAGTGCTCTGACTGCCTGCAGGAGGCTAATATTAACTCTAGTTAGCTTCCCTCAGCAAGGGCAAGCTTCTCCTCACAGCATGGATCTTGGTCCAGCTGTGCTGCTCAGTTGAACCGATCCAATGGGAGCACAGAGCCGAAGGAAGAGGGCAGGAGTTATTGGCTTGAAGCTCATATAACCAGATGAAACTTTTCTGCATGGCCTTGGCTCCTTTGCTCTTTGCCATATTAACACTCAACACGGGCTGCTCTCACAGCTCAACTGCCTCTGGATACGAAGCATGGGTCCTGAGGAGGTGGGCACGGCTAACCATGTCTATGCACCTGTCACAGGCAGAGACCTACTCCGGAGGTGGAGCTGGCTGCATTAGTCTGCTTTGTCCCCTGGTGCAGCCCCTGGTACTTCATTGGCTGTGTCAGGAGATGCTACAATGCAGCGTTAACCCTCTGGTGACAGACTTTCTTCTTCTTGGTCACTTGAAAATGTTGTCTTTTGGAAGGCAGCTTTGGGGGGCTGTGACCGAATGCTAAGTTCTGATCTAGCACCGTGAGAGCCTGGCTTTGTCTCATGCCAACTTGGGGTAATGTGTTAGAGCCCGGGAATCCAGTGAGTGGTAATGCAGAGGGATGCTCCTTCGGCAGCAGTCTTCCCATACCTTGCCATTAGAACCGATATTGGAACAGTCTGCAAAGGCTCTGCGGCCTGTTTGTGAAGAACTCCCCTTGTGTCTGGGCAGACTCCAGAGAGAGGCTGGAAAGGCCTTGCTTTAATGTCCCCTTTGCCGTTGAGGAGCCTGGATAGAGCAGCACCTGCTGGTACTGAATTCAGCAGTGTCCGAGCTCGCTCTGAGCCCATGGCCTGGCTTGGTGACTGAACCCCCTCCTGGCCCCAGCAGCTGATGGAGCCTCCTGGCAACCTGCTGCACTGTGCATATGGTAGCTGGAGGTGGGTATGGCCTTGGGAAGCGGAGGAGCTCAGACTTCTGACAGTGACAGGAGTGGGAGAAGGTGTGGCTGGTCATCGTAGGCAGGACTAACAGCAACACTTGGAGTGGAATGGGGCAGGGGAAGGGGGAGAGGCCAGAGCAGAGGAGGGAGCGATGACCAAGGGTTTGAGCTGGAAGGACTGGTGGGGCAGTGAGAGTGATGCTGTGGCAAACTTTTCCCAAGGTTGGAGCCCACCTGGGCGCTGGGGAAGGTGAGTGAGAAGTACATAATGCGCTGTGCTGCTAAGCCAGGACACATGAAGGCTAATCGCCTCGTCAGTGGTGCTCAGAAGGGCAGGGGTTCTGAGTTGGAGGATTTTTCATTCCTCTCAAGAGTTGGCTTTGACTACTGCAAAACTCATTGCACAGAGCATCACCAGTACACGACACACCCCAAGGCCAGAGGTCTCCTTGGCTGCTGGCGTTCCTATTACACAACCCCATTTTTGAGACATTTGAAACTTGATCGCTTTGAGTGAGACCGAAACTTGGCAAACAGGCTTAGACCAAAGAGGTGAAATGTTCTGTTCTATTAATCAGCTTTGCCAGTTTGGGATCGCTTCCTTTTAATGAGCATAAAAAAGAAACTGCTCTTCAAAGGAACTGAAGGCGTGGCATGTTCTCCTGACATGCCCAGAGCAAAGGGCTGGCATTACTACTATAAGGCTGCCTCCTGCACCTGCACAGGGAGGCAAGGGGAAGTGGGAATTGAAAAGCCCTAGCACAGTGTGGGCAAACTATGGCCCAGCGGCTGCATCCGGCCCTTCAGATGTTTTAATAAAGCCCTTGAGCTCCTGCCGGGGAGCAGGGTCAGGGGCTTACCCTGCTCCGTGCGTGCCGTGGCTCTGTGCAGCTCCTGCAGCACTCATTGGCTGGCAACCACAGCCAATGGGAGCTGCAGGGGTGGCGACTGTGCATGGGGCAGCGCACAGGGCTGCCGGGCTGCACCTCCGCATAGGAGCCGGAGGGGGGACGTGCCGCTGCTTCCGGGAGCTCCATGAGGTAAGCGCCACCCAGAGTCTGCACCCCTGACCCCTTCCCACGCCCCAGCCCTGATCCCCGGCCCACCCTCTGAACCCCTCGGTCCCAGCCCAGAGCCGCTGCCTGCACCCCCAGCTGGAGCCCTCATCCCCCCACCCGCACCTCAACTTCCAGCCCGGAGCCCCCTCCTGCACCCTGAACTTCTCATTTCTGGCCCCACTCCAGTGCCCGCACCCTCAGCCGGAGCCCTCACCTCTTCCGGCACCCCAACCCCCAATTTCGTGAGCATTCATGGCCCATCACACAATTTCCATACCCAGATGTGGCCCTCAGGCCAAAAAGTTTGCCCACCCCTTTCCTAGCATCTTAATGCTGCCGCTTCTCCTCCATGCTGGACAGCTCTGCTGCCCTAAGCATTCCCATCGGGATGCTCCCTTAGCAGAGGGCATGATATCAAAAGCCTGTTCTTGCCCTCTGAGAACATGCTACTAGCCTCCGGGGGGGGGGGGGGGGCAAAAACAAATTTAAAACCTAATGTGTAACACTTCTAAGCATAAATTACAGGAGAGCCTGGTATTGGATCATTCTGTGTCGATTGTTACACAGTTCCAGCAAAATGCCAGAAGCCTAAATCAGAGGATCAGACAGTCTGGCTAATGTGTAGGTAGTTTAGAATCCCAACGAGTGGAATCAGATGGCTGCACAGCCCCTGTGTAATCCCTCTACTATTTATCTCTCAGCCCCTCTGCTGGCTTGTCATCACAACCCATTGTCTTTGCTTTCTGCGTCCTGTCTCACCACGGAGCATTGCACTCGCCTTGCTGCTGTTGGTTACATTCCTATCTGACATGATTGGGTTAATTGCAGATGCCCATTTGGATCAGACCCAGACAAAAGTCAGATGCAAATAGCCACACAATCTTCACTTCTCATGACACACAAGCTCAAGAAGTGTGGGTGCCGGTGCCACTAATGTAAGCTGGCGAGCCTTTGTCAGCAGCTCTTGTGCGCATATTGGGGCTCCATGGGAACATGCGTAGCAGGCCATATATGTGTTGGGTGCATTCGTGGCTTAGGTTACTTTGAGGGTCTAGTGTGAGGGTTTTGACACTCAATTTTGTGCTATGGCAGTTCTCTGGTTGGGGAAAATAATGATCAGAAACAAGATGGTTAGCACAATTCTCTGTGTTGAATGGGGCTGAACAAGGAGTGCAGGTTTTGCTGTAATACTGATTTCTATCCTGTTCGTATTCAGGAGAGATGTAAAGGGGAGGTATCCCCAAAAATGTAGTGGGCAAATGCCCCCTTGTGGTTGAGACGGTGGGAAAGCCACTCTCATTACTGAAACCCTCAACTTCTAAACAAAGCAAATGGTTCTGCCTCAGCGGCTCTGAATGCCTGCATGTCCTGTTTTATGTTCGCAGTGCACATTGTCTATTGTGTGTGTTTTATTGGAGCAGGATGGCATATTGTTTGGGTTTTAATGGTGCTTTCATGAATTGGGTTGCAAATATTTGATGTGGAGAGGACTAAGAGAGACTTTGAGGGCTTTTCAGATATTTTCCCCAAGCTGTAGACCGTTTTAGTTCATAGTGGGCTGTAGCTAGTTTGCTTTTTTCTTCTCTACTCTCTGCTGACTTGTAGTTCATTAGTTATTGCCTTCAGCTTTGTTCCCCTTCTTCAAAGATGTATAATTAGGATTCACTGTCAACTGTCTGGTTTCAGGATCTGGGTTCCTCCGATTCTCTACCTGAAAACATGCCTTATCACCAGCTGCTCCAGAGCTAGGACGTTTAAAATGTGAATGCTGAGATGTTTTCACTATTTCCTTGCCTTTTATGGGAGGATAGATTTTTAACAGTGAATGTCAATTGCATCATAAATACACAAATCAACAAAAAGAGTATTTCCATCAATTACTGAAATGTACAGATAGGCAAAGTAAGAAAAATGCTGCTTGAAAACATATTAAAGTTTGATTTAAGGATATTTACTTTGAGGATTTTGACATGTGAGGTTGATAATATGTATTAAGTTATGAGGCTTTATTTTTTTGAATCTCAACATGTACTGTCATTAATTTCCCACTGCTGTGAAAATTTAAATAGATAAATATAAAAAATGCTTAAATATGAACATTGATGTTATCAGTCAACAATTGAAAAAAAAAATTGAATTTTGCCTAGCCTACTTGCATCAGGAGTGTTCTTGACCTCAGCAACCTCTCTCTCTGCCTTTCCAGAGCCCCCGAGGTCACTGGTTCATGCAGGGAGAGCCTCTCTGAAGGGCTGGGGAGAGCATGTGCAGAGCTACACAGGTGAACTTGTCGTGTTAGGACCTGATCCTGCATCTATTGAAGTCTCAATAGGAGTTTTGCCGCTGACTTCAGTGAGCACAGGATTAGGCCCTCAATGAATCTTTCACAATGCAGCTGTTAAACAGGAACCACTTCAGGAGTTTGTTGCAACTGACGGGGCTGTAGAAAGAAAAAAGTGTGTTTGGCCCAGTACCAGAGAGGGGACTAGGACAAAACAGCCCTGCCCGAAGTAGCTCTGGCCAGAACTCTTGCACTGGGTGCCTAAAGCCACAGTAGTAGGCACCCTGCTGACAGTGGGTCACTTATCGGTACTCCGCACCGATCGCTCCCATTTCAGTGGGAGTGGGCCATGCATAGAAAATCGGACCATTTTAGTAGGGTGCTTAATTTTGGGCACTTAGATGCAGGACAACATTTTCTAACTTAATTCAGGTCTAGGTGTGTCCATCCTGTGGAGACCAGGTCAGTGCCTACTTAGGTGGATTTACGCTATACCTCTGCTATGAGAGGCAGCCTTCACCTATGTTGTAATTAACATATTTAATGTTAAATGGTTGGCACTTAGTGGGTTATCCCTGAAAGGCCTTGCAGCGGTCTAAGTGGCAAAAAACCCACCAAACTGCTTATCCCAGCTTCAGAAAGATCTCGGACTACTTCCACTCTAAGTTTCGGGTCATCCCTTCACTGTCTCTGCTGGAGGATTTGGGCAGGATCTTTGGAGGACATCACACAAGACTGTAAGAACCCAAGAACCCAAAGAACTGCTTTGAGTGGAACAGCATGAGGCTGTAAAGTGAAGAGCTCCACCAGTGTTGACCACAACTTCGTCTTGTGTTGATAAGAATACTTATGATACAAAACAGGTTTTGCATTTAAAACTAACAGAGGAGGAAGTATTCTCTGTAGATAGTGAATTGATCTGATTTGTTTCTGGTCACCGGTGTCCTTTTAAAATTTTAAACTAGATCTTATCCTCTTGAACTTCATTTGTATTCATAGATTGGAAGAGGAAAAAGAACTGTCCTGCCCTCTCCACCTCCTAGAGAAGTGACTACTGCTATCAGAAAGCTGGCTTAGCGCTTTCAAGCCCTGGTCCCAGGTGCTTAGCCAGTGACTTCCCCTTGTTCAGTGGCTTGACTTCCTTTAAAACTTCCATAGCAAATGTACTGCTTGATTTTTTTTTTAATTTAAATTATTTTAAAAGATGATAGTAAGTTGAGGCCTTAACTTAGGTTGTCATAATTTCAAATGTAATATTTAATTTTAAATAGGTTTATTTTACAAAGAAAAACCCAATTTAAATGCACCCATTTAAAAAAAAAATCTATTTTAATCCACCCTTGTTCATAGGGCTTTTCCCCCTACGTGTTTGGCAGGGGACTGGCCTTGTCTGTACTAGAGGAAACTTGTGAAATTTTTTTTCCCATGCACTGCTTCTCCCTTCCCTGGAGTTACCGACATTGGAAGCCCTAATGTAGACAGCCCACCTGCTGCTGGTACATTTTTCAACCCTGTGTCATCCATGCCTGCTGGGAGCAAGTCTAACCGATTTGCTAGCGCTGGTTCTTCCGGACTGACAGCAATACTGAGGAATCTTTCCAAAATGTCCTTAGTGTAGGCAAGGCTAGTGGTGAGTCTGTTAGCCTACTGTGAAAGCGCTCCTTCTCAGCTGTACTCCTTAGTCGTGTCTTCTGGGGGCAGGTGATCTGGCTAGGGGGAAATGTACAAATGGCTCCCCTTTCTCCCTCCTACTGCTGACACCG
Source organism: Terrapene triunguis (assembly GCF_002925995.2). Classification (NCBI taxonomy): domain Eukaryota; kingdom Metazoa; phylum Chordata; order Testudines; family Emydidae; genus Terrapene; species Terrapene triunguis. The sequence continues at coordinate 239,353 of NW_020697213.1, forward strand.
GAGAAGCCTTTGGAGCTGTGCCAACTTGGCTAGAAAATCCCCCAAGATGACAGAATCCCGGCAGCTGTGAACAGCAGATCCTAGGCTGGTGGTGAAGCGTCGAAAGCTTTGGAAACTTGGATAGCGTCGTCCTTCCGCAGGCATGGCTGCAGATGAGATCCAGGATGGGGTGGCAGCTGACCCCTTGGTCACGTTCATTGTGCTGGTTTATATTCTCTTTCCTGCTTCAGTTCCGTTCCTTGTGCTGCCAGGAACTGGGGATGAGCTGTCTGGTCCCTCCACCCTTCAAAGGACACGACTCATAGGTGGAGGTATTGTGCATTTGAACTTCATATGAAGAGCCCTTGTTTTGAACTCCGGGTCTGAAAATTCTTCACTGCCCTTAGTAGTGGTAATAGTCTGAACCAGGAGGGACTGGTTGCTCCCCTTCCCTCTTTGAACAATTCTCTGTTAGTTCACTCCAGTAGGGCTAAAACAGCAGACATCAATCCACCAGCCATTAGCCTCTTGCTCTTTGAGTGCAGTTGTCTGACTGGGAGCAGAGGGAGCAAGGAGGCTTTGCCTGCTATGGAGATTCTGCCTCCGGCTGTTTTGAAGCTTCAAATTGCCCAAAAATGAAGTCCCAATCCACACATCTGAGTTTTTGTGGGGAGCACGTTATAACCATTCTTCTCGGCACCAGTCGCTGTCTGCACCACTGGAGCCAGCTCGCCCTTCCTCCTTGTCTTGTAATCTGTAATGAGATTACTCTAGGGCAGTCGTGAATATTCTTCTAGAGGGAGCACGTACAAGGGAAAGAACCTTCCACTCCTAGAACATGGTGCAGAATGCATTGTAGAGAAGAGCTGGACTGGATAGGCAACTGTTAGCAATGTGGAACAATTCCCTAATCGGTGTGGTAACTGGACGTTCTGTTTTTCCCTGACAATACTGCACACTCTTCTGCTTTTTAATAGCTCTGTCAAGTTCCTCTTTCTGACCAGGGATAAAGGATAATCGACTCATTCCATGCAGAGCGTGTCCCCTGCAGTCATGCGCTGATTTGGCAGAGCTATCTGAGCCCTTGGTGGCACAGGTTCCCACACCTGTGGGGATTTGGTTCAGGTTTCCTGCTTAATGAAGCTGTTGAGATTTTGAAGGTTTTTTGTCGAGTCTTTGATCGTCCAGCCAAATTCTACATCTTGGTGTGCTCTGGGCAGGTGCCAGGGGCTTCTCTCGGTCAGCTCCTCTGTTTAATTAGACCACATCCCAGCCTGAAGCGCAAGGCTTAGCTCTTCGTAGCCAGCATGGGGGAGAGTTAGCTGGCCATCCTCAAAGAGCAGGTTTAGACTCTCCTCCTGCCTGAAACTGGTTTGTTCAGGCTTGAGCCTGAAGCCTGATGCTGAGAAGGGAGGGATGGCCAGAGCACTGGAGCAGGGCAATGTAAATGGGTACAGGCAGCTTGGGAAGGGACCGGAATTGTGCCCCAAGGCCCACTCCCATGCAGGCCAGTTTGGGGTGTCTTCTAGAAGCTGCATTTACAGAGTTTGGTTTGGATGCTAGTTGGGAACTGCTGGGAATTGCTGACCCGCTCCTGAAGGATCGAAGAGCATGAAGGCAGGATTGATGGAGTGCTAATTGTGTTGTAGAAGGAAATTAGTGGTTTCTGGGAACCAGCTGACGAAAGCTTTGTGGCTGTAATAAATAACCATCATGTCTAGATGATTAGCACTCAGCCCAGCCCAGCCAGGATGGTGGCTTAGTGCAGAGAAGGCCAGGGCAGAGAGAGCCTTCCCGCTTCATAGAGCCTAGTCACAGGGAAACGCAGTGCTGAAGGTGGGTGGAAGGTGGGTCTGTGCTGCTCTTTCCCGTGAGTTAGGTGATCTGGAGGGGAGGCAGTAGAGGGGACAGTCTCAATTGTGCCTGCGGAGTAGCTGATTATATAGTGCACTGTGTTTTATGGAACAGTCTGCCTTGTATGGTGGCTAAATCCAGAGCAATCCTTGCATTAGTCTATGTAGCCCAGTACAATCTGCTACCCCTCTTAGACTGTGGGTACGTCTCTATGGACACTTAGTTTGTGGAAGGCTGAGGTGTAAAGCAAACTTGTGCTAGCCTGCCAAGCACTAACTGGCCCTCTGGGCCCTGCTGCAATGCACTCAAAGTTCCTTAGTGCACTTTGACCCTGTTTCAAAGCAGGCACATCAAAGCACACTGGGAACTTTTAGTGTGTGGCAGGGTAGTGCGGGTACATTTATACCCTGGCTTGCCACAAACTAAGTGTTGAGATAGACATAGGTTTGCCAACTTGGTAATATTTAATAACTGGACACTCCATCAGAGTACTGAAACCTTCCCTGCCCCACATCTTTCCCTGGGGCTCCATCTCTTCTCCCCCCCTCCCAAGTCCACTCTTCTTCCTCCTTCAACTCCCCCTCCCCCATCGCTTGCTGCTTTTCCCCTCCCACCTCCCTGCCTGGGTCAGGAGGGACTCGCCTGCAGAGCTGGGGAGCCCTAGCTTTGTAGGGGCTGATGCGGGTGATGACCCAGCACCTCCCCATCCTGCAGTAACTGGACTTTAGGTGTTCGGTCAATAGATCTGACCGGACACTGTCAGGTCCCCTTTTTGACTGGACTTTCCAGTTGAAAACCAGGCACCTGGCCACCCTACATAGGCAAGCCCTGAGCCATTCATGAGGCTAGTCCCATTCTAAATCTCTATGCCACAGAAATTCACTTCTGGTTAGAATGTGGCCAGAGGGTTTGGTCCTTACCGGAACAGCACCTGGAGCAGTGATGTACAAAAGTCTATTTAGAAGCACAAAAAGTAGTGACTAAAAAGTCCTCACATTCTGGAGAGTGTCTCAGCAGCCATCCCTGTGTCACCGAAGCTGGAGCCCTCTTCACAAATAAGCAGACAGCTGATGTATGCAGTAACTTCCCAGAATGTTGTGTATCAGGAATTGGTGTGTGCACTAAATGTGGCTTCACGCAGCTTCTCTGGGTCCAGGAAGCTGCTGAGACAGAGAAACAATTAAATGATTAAAAATTCCAATAAATCCCAGAATTCAGTGCCCCTTCCAGCCTCTGACACACTCATCCCTGACATAAACAAAGCAATTAAATACCAAAGAGCTGCATTTCCCAGGTCGCTCCGATTTTTCTGAACTATAACTCAGCTGTCTGGACTCTGTTCTCCTCCTCAGCAGAGAGTGTCGGGGACCATATTGGCCTGAACCATGAATTTCCTGTGGTTTTAAAAATCTAAATTACTTCATTGTTTAAATGCTGTATCATATGCTGAACCCAAATTCAGAGAATATCCTACGCAGTATAAGGCGAATGCTAGTGTAGTCATTGGCAGCCAAACAGCTGCAGAGCCTGCATTTGCTTTGGGAAGCACATCCAGAGGTTCAGATACTTATCCAAACTTTCTGCAGCTATATACTTTCCGTGCCCCAGCTCCCCCCTCCCCACTGCTTGGTTATAGGAAGGGAAGGGAACAGCTTGCTCTTAACACTTCCCTATGCAAAGCCCTGGTCACATTTTCCAGGGGGCTGACAGGCCTGCTTCCATTTCTTTGTGCAGCTGGCCTGCAGATAGACCATTCTCTCCCAGATTCCCAGAGCAGCCCCGTTCTGGGGTGGGCCCCCTGCCTGCTGGGTCACCTGGGAGCTTGCTGCTATTCCTTTAAGCATGTGTCACTGAGGCTGTCTGGGAGCTGCCCTTCCGGGGAGTGATCAAAGTTTCTCAGTAGCCCATGGGTCCCAGGGCAGGTTCACAACCAGACCTAGAAAAGAGGCCACCTAGACTGAGCTTCCTGGTTTGACCCTTCCCTCCTCAGGCTCCCTTTTAATAGTGGCTCGTCTTGCATGAGGCCATTTGAAAGGGACATTTTTCTCCCATGCTGCTGTGGTCTCCGGGGCAGTGGTCGGGCTATACTTCAAGCAGATGGCTCAGTTTATTACAGAAATGTGCCTTTTTGGTTCCTTTGCTAGGACAACTCTAAACACCTTGGAATTCCTCAACTGAATCCCCGGCCCCCCGGTAGCTGGCCCGTTCCATTTGGGGGAGACAGGCAGCTGCAGCCATCCGTGTCTGTCCTGCATCGGGCTGCAGCTTGCTGCACTTCCTTCCTTTCCAGCTGGATAATATTCTGAGCTCCTGTTTCCCCTTCCATTCCTGAGGAGATGGCGCAGTCGTGCAGGCAGTGAGTGAAAACTCAGGGCTGAGACTACTAAAGCCCATGGGCTCTGCTCTTCCCTTAAAAGCAAAAGGGGAGCGGAGGGCCATGCACTTAAATGCTTGGGTCAGCTGCTCAGGGAGAGAACCGGCTTCCCCAAAGGGAGCACTGTGCATGACTGCTCCACTCCTGATCACCTGGGGAAGAAAGATCCTCTTTGACGCTGCTGCTGTTTCTCCTTCTTCCCAGCCAAATCCTGATGTCTGAAGGATGTTTAATATGTGGCTTGTACTGTCACGTGCTGAGATGAGAGGCTGAGAATTAAAGGCGGAGGCAGCTTCCAGTTATAAAGCAGGTTTTTGATCCCTCAGTCAAATTTTACCCAAAATAAACCTACCCACCTGTAAAACTTCAGCTGGGTTCTGCCACCAGCCTAGTTCTCCTAGGAATCCTGTGAGGCAAATTGGAAAAGAGGGTTGGGTGACATGAGGGGTCCAAAACTGAGCTGATTAATTTCTTGAGAAGTTTCCTACTCAGAACTCTGAGGGGAAACTCAAACTTGTTCTGGTTGGCTGGGCTTGTGCGGCCATTCACTCTGGTTCTGTCGGTCTGCGGGGTGGTAACTTTTGAACGCTTCAGCCAATCAATTCCAAAATTGCAGGGAATGTTCCAGCCAGCCGTGGCCAGAATCCTATTGATTGCAGGGAAAATCAGAAAACTGAAAGGGGGGAAATGGGGAGTATATGGAGCCCCTGTCCTTTGTTTAGCTTCAAGCACCTCTGCAATTGTCTATGGATCAAACAACTGGATGAAGGCCTTCAAGCGTAAGGAGAGCCCTTCTTGTCCTCCCAAGAGAAACTAACTTATGGACACCCAGACAAATAACAACCACAGGGTACAGGATGGGGGGATTCTGGTTTGGGGGTGGGAGAATGGGGAGTGCACAACTCCTGGCAGTGGGAGAATGCACAAGTCCCTACAATAGAGGGAGATGTGAGGGTGGCATCTGGGAAGATTGTGGGGGGGCTGCCAGGAGCACCTCATGTGTGCAGTGCACTCTCCCTATACAAGCTGTAAGTGTATGACACGCTAATCTATTGGTCTGGATGAGGACTGGTGCAGGTGGCGTTAAGTGTTAGAACTTTCATAGATTAGAATAGGTGCCTTCAGGGGAAGCTTTGCACCTTAAAGCAGCTAAAGTTTCTTCCTTTAGGCATGTGTGGGGTTCGTAAGTGCACAGCTCCTCTTACAGAGCTTGGGGAACCCTGCGGCAGCCAGATGGGAGCTTCTCCACCCGTGCACGAGTGTTTAGGAGCCTCTCCCACTCTGTGAGCCATGAAGAGTTCCTCCTTTGGGTGCCACACGGGAAGCTCCCATCTGGATGGTATGGAGAGCCAATGACCCCAACCCTCACTCCTCTAGCAAACTCCCAAGTTCTAGCCTATCTCAGTCAGGCTGTAATTCTTTGCACTGTAGCACTTAGGGAACTGCTTCCATTTTACATATGGAAGACTGGAGCTCAGAGGGGGTCACAGCAAGTCAGAGTTAGAACCCACATCTCAGAGTCCCTGTGTGTGTTCCTGGATCGCTTGTCTAGGAGCTGGCTGGTGCCTAGCTTCACTCTGAACTAGTATTCCAGCTGGTGAGGTCAGGTAATGGCAGTACCACCTCGTTGATCAGTGCTGTAGCTGATGGTGATGTCACTAAGCATCCAGGCTGTAGCATGTGCCTGCTGGAGGATCTATTCTAGAAGTGTCCTGATCTGTCTCTAGGGTACTGACACGGTCCCCATCACCGTAGTATCTGAGTATCTCAGTCTTTCCTGTCTCTCTCCTCATGCACCCTGTGAGGCAGGGCAGTTAGCCTCAGCTCCCCAGCGGTACAGTGGGGATAAGTGACGTGCCCAAGGTCACACAGGGAGTCTGTGGCAGAGCAGGGAACTGAACCAGTGGGCCATCCCTCATCTCTGGCAAACGTGTGCAGGCAGAATGACCAAGGGAAGGAGGAGTTGGAAGTGTCCATAAAACACCTTCTGTGTCTGGTAACCCTCTGGCTTCACTATCCAGAGACCATTGCTGACATAGCCCTGAGACCCACCCCGCTCCCCCTGAGGCCATGAGTGGGGAGAGCAGAGCACTAGGACTGTATTTGCAGAGGCAGCAGCAGTCTGATTCCATCTAAGACAAGCAAGTCCTTTCCTGTCCTCACAGCATGCCTAGAGACCAGCTTCCTGTCACCCACAGTCCTGAGGAACCCTCCCCCTGTGGAAATAGTGTATAAATGTGTTTACCATTTCCCATCCTGCTGCTAGACAGCTGAGAGCTTGTCGACAAATGGGGGTGTGACACTACATCCTCCTAGGACAGTTCAGGCAAGTGCCCCCCCTCCGACCTGCAGAGGAGAGGGGCAAAAGCTTGCACGCATCCATATGAGGGGCTAGCTGGGCAGGTTCACTCACCTGTCCTCACTGGAAGGTGGGAGCAACTAACTCTTCTAAGTCTAAGCTAGATCCCTAGCAGCCGACTTCTGGTCCTCGCAGGAGACCATGCTCTGAGGCCTGTTTAGTGCGTGTCCCCTCCCTCCCCCCCACTGGCAGGCACTGCCCTCACAGTGAGTGCAGACCACTGCTCCCTGCTGGTGGGGGAGTCGGCACATTGCCCTGGGCTGCACAGATCTGCAGGTGCTGCCTTACCTTTCTGGGCAGGTGCATGCAGTGTTTTGTGCACCCCTCCTGAGGCAGCTCAGGTGCTAACACTCTCCTCTCCCACCTCTGTTCTTAGTGAAGTTCATGCGGGAAGTGACTCCCTACATTAAGAAGCCGTCGCTGGTGTCAGACCTCCCGTGGGACGGGGCAGCTCCCCAGTCACCGAGCCTGAGTGGCAGTGAGGACTCCGGCTCCCCGAAGCACTACAATGGCACCAAAGACAGGAAGGTGATCCCTCTGAAAATGTGCTTCGCCGCCAGGAACTTGAGCATGCCGGACCTGGAGAACAGGTGAGCTGGAGCCTAGGGAGACAGAGGCCTTGGCGTGTAGCAGGCTGCTCTGGGCCTATCTGCCTGGCATTTTGGGTGCAGGGAGGAGTGTTGACACAGGCTGGCGGGACATGCAAGGTGAGAAATGATCCCTTTTTGGCTGCTTTGCAATGTGTAAAGGAGTCTGGAAGACTTTTAAAAAGCTGCTTTTTCTGCTTGGCTTCTATCTGAATGTCAGGAATGTGGAGCCTCATGTGTCTGTTTTCCTGGAGGGCTCTTGGGAGGCCAGAGAACTGCAGGAGTGTCCCAGGCCCTAGTTATGGGGGTAGGAGTGTCTGAGTCTTTCAGAGACTTTTCTCCCAGGTGCCCATAGGAGCTGGAGTTAAATGGGTGCTTACAAAGACAAACAGGGTTTGATTTCCCCCCCCCCCCACTTGCAAGCCCTTGTGATGTCAAAGTCCTGCTAGATCTATTTGTTTTGAATCCTCCAGCAAACAAAGGCAGATATGAGACACCTGCATTCCTGATGCAAAACCAACCAGGAAAAACACACCAGACTTTGGCTGTATGTCAGGAAAGGGCACAGATGTTTCTCTTCCCTTGTAGGCCCCCTTAGGTGCGAGAGATTCAATGACATGGGTTTGTTCCTTCAGGCAGGTGGGGGGAGCTGTTCTGTTTATCACTGTGATGAACAGGTGGGAGTCGGGTCTGCGCTGGGTCCCCCAGCAGTGCGAATGCCTTTGCAGCTGACTTTGTGGCAGCAGCAATGGGGCTTTCTACAAGAGAGGCTGATGCTGCCTTGAGTGAGCTGTGAAGCTGGTGGCCTGACTGTTTGTACTTCCCGACATTCGAGGTGGTAACCCTGCCGCTGGTTCGTTCTCGGCCAGGTAACTTCATCTCAAGGGGTGCTGATCCTGCCTGGGTAGAGGATAGAGCTAGGAGTCAGGAGACCTGCATTCTAACGCTGCCTGCAGCTCAGACTCCTCTGACCTAGCACAGTCACGTCACTTCCCTGGGCCAGTTCTTACCCTCCTACACTTGCAGGGTGATGTGAGGGTTAACCGGCCCGGTTTTGGAGAGCTGAGCTCTTCAGCTGGGAGGTGCTATAAAGGGGTCATTATTTCACATAAGTCCCCCCCGGCAGTTGCAGGAGGATCTGGCAGTGTTGACTTCCTGCCCCAAAGCGTTCAGTGAGGAGCCTGCGTTCCACCCCAGAAGTAGCTGTTTCATAGGTGGGTGTGGTTATTCCTTATCTGCCACAAAGTGGGAGTTGGGAGCCTTAACTAGTGCACGTGACCCAAGTGGATTGAGTCAAAGGTGATATACAAGTGCAAGGCTCCTCCTTTGGCTGTATTAACTTGCACCCAGGGTCCCGAACACAGTTAGGGCTCCGTTGTGCCAGGTGCTGTACACCCACAGGGAGGCCTGTGGAGCTGAATGACCCAGCGCCTGACACACATGGGGTGGGAAGGTGAGGGGAGCATCTAGGTCCATGGCCACAGGGGCCATCTGTGCAGATAGATGCTGCAGATCCCACTGCTGCTCGTTCGCAGTCACAGCAGAGATGCGTCTGGAGAAGCGGGGTTGTGATCCATCTAGTTCAGCTGTGTCTCTGCTTGCAGCCAGGTTACGTGTAACGCCTGCGTGTTTAGCGTCTGGTTGAAGACAAAGTGTCCTCTCCTGGTGCCTTTTGGGAGGTGCTGGCTGGCTGGGTGTCCACAGGATGTTTGGCTAATCTGCGTGTTGAACTCTTTCCATGGAGAAGATACCTGGCCTTGCGCCACACGCACACTCCAGCGGAAATGGCAGTTCCTCTGCTGGTCCGTGTCCCCGGGATCGGCTCTGGAGACGATGCTCGAGCTTCAGCTAAGCAGCAGAAGATGGACTAAAGGAGACTTAGGGTGGGAACAGCTGCGCCTCAGGCCAATCTCCTGATTCACTCATCAAATCGTAACTGCAGCTTGCAGGAAATTCTCAGTGGTTTGGCTACCAACCAGGTCTCTCCACTCAGCGCCTCTCCTCCCCCCAGCTGGCTGGCTGCTGCGTGGGACAGGCAGTGTTTGCATTTTGCTGTCCTCCTGGGGTAGAAGGCTCCAGCTCAGGGAAGGATGCAAATCCCCACATCTAAATTGCCTTTCTGGCAGTTTAACTTTCTTCTAAAACAAAGTTGAGATGGATTTGGGCTGAATCTCACCCAGACCTTCCCCTGCTCTGGTAGCGCCCGTCTGCCCTGTCACACACCTGCCAGGTGGGGGCGGTATTGCATGTAGTCCTGCCAGTGAGTGGTGGTTGGGGGCAGTTAGAGGCTATTAGTGATCCTGTTGGGTGCGTGTGTGTCGGGGGGGGGGGAATCTTGGTTGTGCTTATTTTCATTCTCTGCCCTTGCCACCTCTTCTTTGTACCTGCCAAGTGGCTGTATCGTATGTCCAGCTGGGGGCAGAGTTGGAATGTCACACCTAGTCCATGGTCCCAGAGCAGCTGCACTTTCCTGTTGAAAAGAGAGTTGACAACTGTGTATCTGTCCAGTACTTATCAGGGTTCAGAGTTAACCTGTTGAACTGGCCCTTGGACCTGTAGTTCACCCCTGCAGATTCTGTTGGGTGCATCTGGAAAGATTTCCTCAACCACCTGGGCTTCGTTAAAAGGAAAGGTTAAATTCTGTAAAAACAGATGAGGCCTCTGGAGCCAGATTGGCGTGGCCTGTGTGAGCAGGCTCTGGCATGGAGGCGGGGCAAATGAGCAGCATTGGTTGGCAGTACTGGGTAAGCAGTGATGTCCCAAACTGCGCTCTGCTGCAGGAAACTTGCTGCTTGGAACTTGCTTCTCCTCTCAGTGTGTTGCTGAGCATTTGAACTGATTCCCCGTTTGCCCAGGAGGTGGCTGGGCCCTGCCATGCAGAGTGGGGTTGCATTGCTGAGCTCTGAGAGTCGGGTTTGTCATTAGAGGGAGGAAATGACACTAATCACTTCCCCTTGTTTTCCCTGTATCTGTCATTACCTATGCAAAGCCCTCCCCTGGGTGCTAGGAACCAGGGAAATACTGTCAGGCTGTCACTGATGGGGACGTTGCTATAGCTAGAAAGTACTTAATCTTCAGGGGGTTGTGCTGCCCCGGTTGTGTAGGGCCGATTACCTGATCTCCTGGGCCAAGCAGGTCTGACACTTACTGCAGGACCAGTTTCCAAGGTGGTGTCCCTTCACCGTCCCATGCTGCCCACACATCCCTGCTGGGAGGCTGCCTCCCACTCAACTCTTGGGAACAGTCATGGCCAAGCTACAGGGTTTTTGCAGCATGCAGGCTGCCTTTTGCAGGACTCTCCCTCAATGCTCCCATGAGAAGATCTTGGCCAGGAATAGTTTGACTTGGTACCTTTGCCCCACCAGCATCTCTGTCCTGGCACAGAGTTGGTCCACGATGGAAACGACTAAGGTTTCCGGCCTGCGCGTCCCTTTCTGAACAGGGCAGAATCTCCCTTGCAGACTCCTCTTAACTAGGTGGTGGGGAATGTAACGCCATCTCTGCCGAGTCATCTGCCCCTTTGCTTTAAGCTGCACAACTTGGCACGCTTGTGCGTTGGTGGGTGGACATGTGAAAGAGCCGTAATGGCTTCAGTACTAACGTGACGGGGGGGGCGGGGCAGGAAAACAGCGTCTCTTTAGAATGCCCATGGAATTAAATTGCCAGAAATGTACATGGGCGAGTAAGAGCTAACTGCTCGTATGTCCTGAACTCAGAACAGTATTTGTTCTCAACTGGGAGAGACCGCTTCCACAGCGCAATTCGCACTCCCGAGGCTAACGTGCTGGTGTAAGGTGAGCCACCCTTTCCAGCACTGCTGGAGTTCGTGCCAGCATAGGTGCTTGTGCAGGCTCTGCACAGACATTTTCAGCACCATGTCCTAATGCTGGGAGGTTTTCATGGGGCTGAGCTATCCAAAGCCCCTTGGCACTGGCACCAGTGCCGAGAATGGGAGTGGGATACTGGAGCTGGGAGAGAATGCAGTGTCAGTGTAAATAACAGTGGCCAAGAGCGTAATGATGGCTTTGTCTGTCCTTGGAGAGCCAGCAAGCAACCCAGTCTGCATAGCTGTGGAAAGCCAAGTGAGCTCTGACATGCACACTGCTGACCTGGAGGGCTCGAAATGCCTCCCCTGTAGCTTGTGTGGGATGAGGAGTGTAGTCCAAGGGTACGTCTACACTTCAATCAAGAACCCGTGGCACAGAGTCCCAGACCCTGGGGCAATTGACTCTGGCTCGTGGGGCTCAGGCTGTGGCACTAAGAACTGCAGTGTAGACACTGAGACCCCATGTGGGGGGAGGGTCTCAGAGCCTGGCCTCCAGCCTGAGCCCAACCATCTAGACTGCAATTTTTAGCCCCATAAGACATAGTCAGCTGACCTGGGCCATCCATGGCTGGGCCACAGGTCTTTTATTGCAGTGTGGTGGACCCCAAGTGTCTGGATCTGCTGTGCTGCTTCTGTGTCCTTGCAAGACTGAATTTCCAGCACTGGAGCATTCCCCAAAGCTGCGGCCTGGTACCAAGAAAGCGTTAAAAGTAGCAGCAGTTCATAAAGGGCTTGGGCCAGGATTGTCCCTGGGCTAGCACCATAGCGATGTGTGCTGAGATCATGAGCTTCCTGATACCATTCACAATTCACTGCATAGTGCTGCTGGTTACTAAGCCAGTCTGTACCCCTGGGTTCCCAGGCAAGCAGCACCCTGGCAAGTAGAACTTTCCAGCCAGACTCAAGCGCAAAGTCTCCCCGTCTCCCAGGACTTGACAAGGAGGTGAGCCTCTGAGGAGCTGTGTGACCAGAGGTCTGAGCTGTGCTCTGGACCTAGACAAAGGCAGCACCAATTCCCTGTGTAGGGTCCTGCAGCACAGGCAAGTGGGAAGGGCGCAGAGAGTTGTCCTGGGGTTCCCATCAGGATCAGAGTGAACTGCATTTAGCCTGTGTTTGGAGAATGCAAATCCAATTACACAACCCCCGCTCATCCAGGTGGAAATAAGCTGCGGCTGCAAAAGGCTTTTGTCACGCTGTATCTGCTGCCTCTCCGGAGTTCTGCAGCAGGATTCTGCACTGACTTTGCACACTGGTGGCTTCCCGCGAGGAGCGGTGCACACGCTCCTGTCTCAAAGCTAGCCAGCCCCAATGTACTTTTAAGCACATGGACTCGTTTCTACGTGTTCTGTGGCTTCACGCCTGCTTCTCTGTTGTGCTAAGAGGATGGTAGGCAGCTTGCCTTTGGGTGGCATTTGTACAACTTCCATTCCACTTAATAGCCCATCTCAGACATTTCGCGGTTACAATCTCATCCCTGTAGCTGCTTGTCAACAGGTGATTGCCCCCTAAGTCCAGCTGGGCTCCTGATTTGCCAGCAGTCTAATTAATAGCCGCTCTGTACTATGCACGCATCCCCAGATCCAAGAAGGTAACTGTGGAGAAAGGTACGTCAGCTTTAACTGATGGTGGGAATTGTTGGCTTTCAGAGCGCTCCCATCATGTCCTGACTTAGGCATCATAAGGAGCAGATGTGTCTGCAGCAGTTTGGCAGGGCTAGTCTGTTCTGGGTTCTGTAGCTACTGATTGAAGGGCAGAGGAGGTGAGAAGCCTGTGTGCTGCATCTGCATTCCAGGGAGGGAAGAGATGCCAGCTCGCCCTTTAGTATCTGTCTCTCTAATAGCCTGTGCATGAGCAATTGGGTGAGAAGCCAGGCAGGGATCTGGGCTGGGCACCCCCGCTGCTCTGAGGGATGCTGAGCTGCCTCCCAAACCCTCTGAGTGCCGGCAAGCGCTGGGCCAGTGCTCGCTTACTTCCTGAGCTCTCAGATGTTGCATCAGCTCCTGGCAGGGCTGCCTGACAGCTAAGATTAGAAAGCTCTGTAATCTTTTAATCAGTGGCACAGCTTCTCAGCCAGCTGAGGGAGAGGATGATTCACGAGGCATCCCCCTGCCCTAGCAGAGCGGGGATCGTCACCGCCTCCGGGGCTGCGGGTCTCATAAGCACCTGGACAGATGAGTTTCCAGACAGTGTTCTGCCACGCAGCACTGGAATTCCATCCTGCCACAGAGCCAACTTTGCCCTACCCTCCGTCCCTGTGGTGAAGTCTATGTGAGCGCTGCCTGGGCTGCTCGTAGATGACCCCAGCCAGGGGCTCTCCCTAGCAAACACCAAAGGGCTAAGGGTTCATTTGAGCGTTTCATGTGTACTTTTCTTGGGGAGCCAAACCCCACTGATGTAGGGTGTGTCTGCTGCAGGGCTTCCGCGTTCCCCCTCTGCCTTAGCCCGGCTGCACTTCTCAGCCTAGCTCTCTCTCTTCCTATTCAGGTTGATAGAGCTGCACTCACCAGACAGCAGAAACACCCTGATCCTGCGGTGCAAAGACACAGCGACAGCACACTCCTGGTTCACGGCCATCCACACCAACATCATGGCCCTCCTCCCTCAGGTGCTGGCTGAACTCAATGCCATGCTAGGTGCCAACAATGCCACAGGAAGTAGCAAGGAGGTCAAACACATCGCTTGGCTGGCGGAACAGGTATGCAGAGATGGAGGGCTCCTGCTGTCTTGACCTTATTTGGGTAGAACTCATTTTTACAGGTGTGGTAGCAGTGCAGTCTAGCACTCTGCTTAAGGTGTAGCTGTGAAGAGATTAGCTTTCATTGGCAGGCATGGGAGAAGGTCAGCACTGCAGAGATTACAGCACTTTGGTAGCGGCTCGTGTGTTTTCAGTTCTCCTTTCTCCACTTACTACTGTGAGCCTAGAAGCCAGCTCAATAATGGAATCCAATGGCAGCCGGAGCTGTGGGAGAGACCTGTCCAGGGAGGGATTTGTGCCAATCCAGTTTTGAAAATGTAACTTCTACCTAAAAACATCCTGACCCAATTAATGTTTCAGAGACGGCTTTCATCTCTGCCCGGCAGGCCACAGCTCCGGTAACCCTCCTCTCCTCTGGAGGTGTGGCCCCTACCGACCCTGCAGGGGCATGTGCTGTAGTAGTGTTTGCCTGTTGTAGACAGGGCTGTAACCTCCTCACAGGCTTCCCATGCCTGTTGTGGACGGGTTGTGTGCAGGGTTTGTTCTGATTCTCAGCAGTGTCAGTGCAAGCCTGATCTCATTCCTAGCAGCACTAGGATGGTGCTTCAGTCAGCAGCTTTGCATGCACACAGGGCTCCAGAATTTCCCATCTGAGTGTCTGTCCTCTTTCTCTCAATAATTCATTTCCCCTTTAGTCAAAACCTCACCTGATGCTCTTCCTCTTTATTTAAAGGCGCTATGCGTATGCAGTTGTCTTACTGCCCTCCACGTGCAATAAAACGCCTCCTTTCTAGGTGGGAGTTCATGCTCCAAGTGCCAATTTCACACTTGATCCTAGGCTGGCAGAGCTTTCTAGCTCCTGATGCTTGGGTATCTGTGCACCATTGTGCATGCATCCCTTGGATAACTAGACTGGCAGGAAAGGGGTGGCAATGCCATAATCTTAATGGGGATGAAAGATGGTTAAAGCAGAGACCTGGGGTCTGTGCACAGCCCTGTCACCGAGTCACGTGGCTGTGGCAAATCGACCACTCTGTCCATCTAGTAATGGAGTTGAGAACCCTCTTTGGAGCTAGGAAAAGTAACTTGCTTATACTGAAGTGCTTTGAGATCCTTGGGTACCAGGCGCTATGCAAAGCAAAGTGTTGTTGTGGGTAGGAAGACCTGGTAAAGCAGAGGCCATTCCTCACAGGTCATTGGGAGGGACAGTTCGGGTTCAATCTTGTGAAGTCCATGGACTTTTCTTGAGGTCCCATAACCTGGTGCTCAGCCAGGCACACAACTATTTTGCTGTGCAGCTGGGCCCTGAAACTAATGCCAGCAAAGCTACGTGTTGAACCATTGTGAACATGAAACCCCCTCACGTTTCACGGAGCCTGCACTTCCTTCCCAGGGCTGTGTTCAGTTTCCAGTTAAAGATGTTAAACGTTTGGCAGCTCCAAGCTTCCTAGATCCTCTTCAGAGTGGCCTGGAGCGTTTGTTTCTGCAGATAAGAGGAGACAAAGGAGAGTCTGTGGGGGCGGAATGTCCTGTGTATTTAAGCCAGTCACTTGATGTCAGCTGTTGGACACATGGGCTAGTGGCTAAAGCACATGGCCAAGAGTTAGGTCTGGAATCTGCCACAGACCATGGCTTTGGGCAAGTCAGTGACTTTCTGCCTCCACTTCCCAGTCTGACATAGGGGTCATGTTGACCTAACTCCCAGGGTTTGCAAAGGTTAATTTCTGTTGTAAATATTCTCAAGCAATGCACTCCTCCTGTGTGCAGTATGAAAACCGCAACCTTGCAGAGTTAAAGGGCTGTACGTTGTGCAGCAGTGCAGAAAACCCAGCAATGGGAACAGCCTCCCACAAGGTATTCAGGCAGGTGAGCATTTTAACAGCTAAAGGAAGGTAGGCCTCTCTCCACACGGGCAGACCACTATTCCAATGGGATGATCCCCCACGGGCCAGTGGGACTGTGTCCTGCGAAGTGTTGCTGTGACAACAAGGAATTAGTTGGAACATCAGGTCGGGGTCGATTGTGCTCACTGTCCCACTGCTGCAGGAGGCACTGTGGCTGCCCGTGGTCCCCACACCTGGAACGCTGGGATGGCTTTACCAGAGGAGTCTGCGACTCCAGAAGCATTTGTGAAGCACTTCGCATTCCACCTCAGGAGCCCAGAGAGGGCTGGCCAGGTTCACAGCAAGCTGGGCTTATACCCTCTGGGCTGTGCTCCTGTCCTGTTCCCTGCCCTCATGTGATGGGTGATAGTCTGAGTGGGTGGAAGCCAGTGCTCACCCTGCGCGGCTTTCCACTGGGGTGGTGAATCCTGTCGAAAGGCCTGAGCTCTCCCAGCTGCTGTGTGATCAGGACTGACTGACCGCATCTAGTGGTGGCCCCGGGGAGGGATCTGCGCGGCAGGTTCTGAGTGTCAGTCTGATGCCCACGCAGCATGAGCCCTCGACCATGGGATTTGCCCAGTCACCGAGGAGTTAGAACTATAGTCCCAGACTTTCCCTTCCGTGAATTTGCTGATCCCAAAGCTACAGTTTATCCTTGACCTTGTAAGTGTTTTCTTGGCCTGTTAAGAGCTGAGCTGTGGCCTCCCTGGCATGGGATCTCCCGGATGGCTGGGCCCATTAGTGCCTTGCTGGCATTCCTCAGATGATGAGTTAACACATTCCCACACCATAGTAATAAAGAGCCCACTTGACCCAGAGTCAGATTAGACTCTTCGGTGCCTGCTTCTTAGGGCGCCACTCCACAGCCAAGTTATTCATACGGCACAACAACATGCTGCTTGCTTCAGACAGGGCCTGGCTCCAGGCGTGAAGGGAAATCCACTCTCATTAATTTTCCAGGTTATTTTTTGCCCTAGTGCTGTTGATCTCTCTGAGTAGATCGCCTCACCCAGGGAGGGGAGGCGAGCACAAGCGTCATGGATTGATTCCACATGAGGTCAGACAAGAGCCCTACAGCACATTGCCTGATCCCAGTGTGCCCCATGGAGAGGGGGAGGCACTGGGCTCTGCTGCTAGGAGGGAGGGAGAGGCAGGAACTGAGGGTAGAAAAACTCCGAACTCGGCTCACTACTCCCTTCCTTAGTCTACATCGCCCCGTCTGCTCTGTTACTCAGGCTCCTCTCCCCTCTGCCACTGGCACATTGTGACTTCCTTAACAGATGCACTACTCAGGAATGTCCTTTGGCCCCAGACTGCAGATCTTAGATGCTCCCAAATGAGGATCCTTTGCCCCCGGCGGGCAGCACACACTGCTTCCTGGACTGCATGTTAACCGCTCTCTCGCCTTCTTGCAGGCTAGACTAGATGGAGGAAGGCAGCAGTGGCGGCCCATCCTCATGGCTATGACAGAGAAGGACTTGCTGCTCTATGATTGTATGCCCTGGACAAGAGACGCATGGGCATCACCTTGCCATAGCTACCCTCTTGTTGCTACCAGGTAAGATCCAAGTTGCCTGGAAGGACATTTCTTTGATGACCTAAACCCTACCCCGTACAGTGAAAGCCTTTCCCGCTTAGCGCTTTTCAACCACCAGTCTCCAAGCACTTTGGAAAGATGCAGCTTTTCAGGGGAAATTGAGGCACAGAGTTGGGACGTGACTTCCCCAGTGTCATGCAGTGAGTCTGACTGCTAGGATCAAACCTCTGGCCTCTGCCCAGTCTTCAGTCCGCTAAACCACAGCTTCCTCAGCCCACAGCTCCAGCCAGGGCATTGCTGGAATAACATAGCTTGGGTCCTTCCTTGTTTTGCTGCTGATAGGCCTCTCAACAGCTCCTCACCTGCTAGGGTTGCCAACTGTCTAACCACACAAACCCAAACACCCTTGCCCCGCTCCATGGCCCTGCCCCTTCTCTGATGCCCCACCCCGCTCACTCCAGCCCTCCTCCCTCCGTTGCTTGCTCTCCCCTGCCCTCACTCAGTTTCATTGGGCTGGGGCAGAGGGGGTGGTGCGGGCTCTGGGCTGGGGCAGAGGTGTTCAGAGTGTGGGAGGGGGCTCCGGGCTGAGCCTGGGGCAGGGGATTGGGGTGCAGGAGGGGATGTGGGGTGCAAGCTCTGGGAGGGAGTTTGGGTGCAGGAGGGGGCTAAGGGCTGGGGGAGGCAGTTTGAGTGCGGGAGGGGGTTGGGGTGCGGGAGAAGGTGAGGAGTGCGGGCACCGGCTGGGCGGTGCTTACTTCAGGCAGCTCCTGGGCAGCGGCTCAGCAGGTCTAAGGCAGGGTCCCTGCCCGCCCTGACCCCGTGCCGCTCCCATAAGCAGCTGGCATATCCCTGCAGCCCCTGGGAGGGTCAGGGGGCTCCGCACACTGCCCCTGCCTGCAGGCACTGACCCCGCAGCTCCCATTGTCCGCAGTTCCCGGCCAATGGGAGCTGCCGAGTTGGTGCTCGGGGCATGGGCAGCGGACGGACACACACGCACCCTGCGGCCTCAGGAACGTGCTGGCCACTTCTGGGAGTGGTGCGGGCCAGGGCAGGCAGAGAGCCTGCCTTAGCCCCGCTGTGCTGCCAGACTTTTAGTGGCTTCAAATCTCCCGGTTTGGCTTCAGTAGCCTCTAGGAGATAGAGCCTGATTCCAGGAGACTCCCAGTGAAACCGGGTGGGTTGGCAACCCTAGCTGGGGCATGTGAGAGCCCTGCTTCTTTCTGTGCTGAGCCTGAGATGAGAGCGCCAGTGCACACTCATCACTGCTGGTGGGCCAGGACCCTAGGATGTGAGTATTTGAATACTAGCCCAGTCACTTCCCTAGCTGTTATCAGTCAGTCGGCCACCTTGCTCCAAGCCTTGGGCTGCTTTTCCTTTCGACTGCAACCTGGAACTTCCTTCCATTGCAGTGACAGGATTTCCTTAGTGTAGGACGACTTCCACCTGGTCAAATCCCACTGCTCTGGGAGGGGTCCCACCTGCAGAGTAACTGTCGGGTTTGGATTTGCATTCCAAGGGTGATGGGTGGAAACTGGCACTTGCCCTGCACAGTTTGCAAATCATTCTTGTGATTGGCCAGCGAGAGCTGGGGGAGTACCGATCAGAGTAGCCGAGGCAGCCCTCCCACAAACATTGCTCAGTGGCAGGACTGCCAGTAGCTATTACCTCTCTGGCAAATCAGCAGAGACTGGGCTGCTCTTCGTAGTAGCAAGTGGGAGAGTCAGGGGAGGGCTAGCTGTGCTCAGGCCATCCCTCTCAGCCACCATCGCTAGTGGCTTTGGGTTTTGGCTCCCATTCGCTCACACAGCAATGCAGGCCTCTGATAAATCACCTGGTAAAAGGCCACTTTCGTCCAGTTGCTCTTGTTGGGCCCATAACTCTGATTCTTTTTCTTAATGTGGCCAGCAGCCCAGAGCAACCCTGTAATAAGCCAGCGTGTGTGGCCCAGCCCTCCCAGGAGCCGTAAGCCAGCAAGGCACTGGGCATTGGGGGAAAGGGATCTCAAACTCTCAGGGATTCTGCAAGATGGTGACGTTATTCGTAAATGACACGGAATGCTCAAGCTGAAGGATGAGACAGACTTAGCAGTAGGCACTCAAACACTAATACAGAGCTGCAAACATTCCAGCTCCTGAGGAGTTTGCTTACAGCGTAAGAGTCTTTCTGTAAACTGATGCACTCCTGCTTTGAGCACTGAGAGAATGAGTCCTTGCCTCTCCCAGCCCTGCCATGGCGTTCATTCCAGTCCCACACAGAACCCAGCCCTGTGGCCCAAGCACAGACCAAGAGGCGAAGGTGGCCACCATGAAGCTCTGGCTACTGGAATACCATGAACAGCTAATGCTCACCTGGAAATCAGGCTGCCCAGCGTGGGTATCCCTGGGAGGTGCTGGTGAGCTAAGGACTGGTGAAACCAGTCTTGGCTGCCTGGCAGCATCTGCAGAAAGCATGTGCTCCTGCTGGAGTCCATGCCAAGCTTTAGCCTTCTCTGTGGAGACCTCAGTGTCATTACTGCCCTGCTAACTCCTTCCATGATGATCTATGGGGCAGGGTGCATGTGTGTTCTCCTCCCAGGCCCACTCTTGCCACCTGTCCCGCAAGTGAAAGGGAGCAGAGCATGGTGTGCTGACAAGCCTGTATTTCAAACAGCCATTACAGCCTCCAAAACAGGAGTGTTTAGTTGTTGTTGGGGCAGGGAGCGCAGCTGCTGTGATCAGAGCAGGGGCCCACTGACATAGGAGGGGCTGCAGGCTCTCGGCATGGTGAGATGTCTGCATGCATCTTGCATTGGGCTTCTTGAGAGCTGGGAAGGGGCTCTTGGTTACGTACCTTTTCATTTCTAGCCCTGTCTCCCAGTCCTCCTGGCTTTGCTACTTTGCTAGCAGCCTGAGTCCTGCCTTGCTGGGAGCTGGAGGGGCTGTCATGCTGCCAGAGAAAAGGTTCGGCCTGCCTGAGCAGGCTCCGTGGTGCCTTGGTGTCGTGTTCACATCCGTTGCTCAAGCTTCCCTGTGACGCCCATAGGGGCGTGTGCAGGTCCTGCCGCTGGATCAGTTCATGTTCCCTGCCAAGTCTTCAGCAGCCAGAACCATAGGAGGGAAACATTCCTCTAGCCTGAGAGTTTCTATAACATCTGGCTTGGGGCCTCCTGGAACAGGCTGATCCCTTCTTGGCATCTGCAGATGCAGGGCATCTTGCCCATTGTGCCATGTGGCTGCTCAGTTTGTCACCTGTCACCTCCACAGAGCTGGGCTCCAGCTGTCTGGTTCCAGGCAGCCCTTGGCTGCACCAGCTGAGAGGACAGAGGGGAGCTAGCTGCATCTCTCTAGTGCATCTGCCCAGAGAACCCCCAGTCCTGTGCACTAAGGAGTGTGCCTTTGCCAGCCTGCTGCACATGTAAGGGGAGAGCAGTTTAACTAGCGTGTTAATTGTGTTACCGCCCATCTCCCCTGGGCACTGCTCCTGTGTGTCTAATATGCCTCACTTAGCCTGGGAGCAATGTCTCCCTAGTCTGCTCTGACCTTCTCCATCACTGCCTGGCTGCTGCTCTGGTGGACAGATTTGAGGCGCCCCTAGGTCCATCGGCTGTGTGTGATGGGAGGTGGTGGCGGATCAAGCTGGGAGTGGCTGATCTGGTTGGTGCAGGGTTTTCCCCTTGTGGCGCATGACTGGATGTTGGATGTGTGCACTGGGGAAAGGCGAGTGTTGTGTGGCCCATGCATGTGGCTTCCCCAGGTCACTGTCCAGGAGCAAGTTGGTTCAAACAGTGGCTTAGGAGCAGCATAAGTCACAGCTCGGCCACTCACCAGCCAATAAATCTGTATGAATGAACAAAAGCAGCATCCTCCCATGGAGACCTCCCTCCCCCTGCCTGATGCCCTCCCTCCCGGCCCCATGATGGAGGTTCATTAATGAACCACAGCTTGCTCCCCCCCACGTTGGGAAGCAGCAGTGTCCCAGAACGATGTCTCCCTGGCCACGATGCAGTCACACTGGTTTCCCTCTTCTCTGAGTAACGTCCCTCTTGCTCTCCCATGTGATCCGCAGGCTGGTTCACTCTGGCTCCGGGCGCAGATCACCTTCTCCGGGATCCGAGCTCACCTTTGCAACGAGGACAGGCTCTCGCCAGGGCATTGAAATGCACGTTTTCAGGGTGGAGACGCATCGGGACCTCTCCTCCTGGACCAGGATGCTAGTTCAGGGCTGCCATGCTGCTGCGGAGCTGATAAAGGAGGTGTCCGTAGGTACGCTGGGGGCAGTAACGGTCTGTCTGCCTGCAACCCCGCTGCTCCCTCCTGAGTTGCTCAACTGCCAAGCAATCAGTTGATCACCTACCCTCTGGGACGGGGTCTCAGCAGCTCTCCCTAGCTGAGCAGAGTCAGGCCTATGGGGGCTGCCTACCTTTCACAAACACGCAAGAGAGAGCTGTGGGACGTGGTTTGGAATTAAGACTCATGAGGGACACAAGAAAAGTAAGTGTAGAAAACTTAACACTAAGGCGCCCAGTCTGTTCAGGCTAAACTGCATAGCCTGGAGTCTCGGCTCAGTGACTGCACTTCTGGAGGTCACGGTGGTCACACAGGAGGTCACGGTGGGGCCATGTGGACTGCACGGAGCTCTGGGTCTTGGATGAGGGATGTCCTCTGCTATAACCGAGGTTTTCTTGCTAGTCTCTAACAAAGCCCAGGTACAGTTGGAGTGAATCCCTTGCCCTTCTCTATCTCTTTACATGGGAAGATCTGAGTGCTTTCATGTGCTCAGAGATGGCCAGTGTCCCACTGGAGCTGAGGCTAGTGTGAGGTGATGGTGATAGTGCAGTGAAACTGGAAGGCTGATTACTGTTCACGCCTAACTGGTTAGTGGAGCAGCCTAATCAAAAGGAAGCCAGTTCTCTCTCAGCCCCTGGTGGTGCACAACATACCTTCATTGCCTCGGCACTGCCAAGTGTGTGCTGGTTTCTTGAGTTCTATGGAATGTGTGGCTCTCTTGACAGGCAGACAAGCCTGAGTGGAAAGTGTTAACCATCTGGACTCTGGCCATTGGTCCATCTCCCTAGGGTAAGGACAGCGTCGCTAATATCCGGAGGTGCCGTGACCACAGTGTGATTGGCAGAATCTGTGATTCTGAGACATGCTTCTGGCATGCAGCTGGAGCTGAGCGCTGGGAAAGCCGGCTTTGTTCCTGCATTCCGAACATGTGAGGCTGCCTGTAAACTTGAGAACAGAGAGGAGCTGGGCAATACGGCCCTGGGCAGGGGAAATCATTCCAGCCAGGGGGGATGTGAAGTGGCCCCTGTGCACTTAAAAAACCCAGTCTCAGCCTTGCTAGCTGGAGTCTTCCAGCTTGGGGGCGGGAGAGGGCTCAACAGCAGAGAGACAGAAACAGCCAAAACCGAAGTTCATCTAGGCTGAGGAGAGGGGGGTTTGGGTCAGTCTGTTACCTATGGCTTAAAAGCTCCCTCTAGTGTTCAGAAGAGAATAGCACCCATTCTACAAGTCCTTCCCCCTTTTGAAGGCTTGCCACAGTCATCTAACTGGGAAAAGCTAACGTGAGGTGTCAGGCCAGCTTCCCTCCTGCTGCAATAGCGGCTTAATTGCTGCAAGGAGAATATTGGCTTGGAGCCAGCACCTTTCACAAGCACTACTACAGCCCTCTGCATGATGGTCCTGAGAGTTTTGTGTGAAGGCGCCCTTCAGCCAGTTCTTTCCATCTGGAGCTCCCTCCCTAAAGGCCATACCCTTGTGCAGTCTGCCTGCTCCCCCGCATGCCTTATCTTTCAGCATCTGTAATGGCAGCTGTCTTGTTGGCAGTAGGCGCTCTGTGATGTATCAGGCACCCCAGCGCCCTGTATGGTGCCAGTTGAGGTAATAAAATTGCTGCCACAAGTGGAAAGATTCCAAATGCCACTAGGCATCAAAAACAGAGCATCTGAAAAATAGGCTGTGTGCTAGGGAAAGCTGCTCACGCTGGGACCGTGCAGAAGTGACGGGCTTCTTTTGAGGTTAGGCTAAGGAGCAGTTAATAGTCTCGTATTGTTTGCATGATATACACTCCTTCAAACAAAACCCAAGAATGTACTGCTGATTGGTTTAGCAATAGAAATCTGGCTGGTGAAAACCAGGGCTAGACATGGCAGCAAAGGGAAGACTTGGTGGGAGAGCAGGCTTGGCTGGTCTTGTAGTATTTCACAGGTGAACCAGAAACACCTGAGTGATGTCACACATTTCAGACTCTCCCCACCCCGCACACCCTGCCTGCCCTTTGCTATAGACGAATGCAAGTCCCCTGATACTGCACACAACTGCTTGAAGTCCTTCAAAAACAGGACCTGATGCACGACTGCTGACAGGGAGTGAACAAGTTCCACAAGCCTTAGATGTGGCAGGCAATCTGGGCAAAAAGTAACAATCTAGGGGGGAGTGGTGGACTTGTCCCTTTTTGGCTGCTTTCTAATGTGTTAAAGGCCTGTGGGGTGTGTATGTGGGGGGTTGAATCTACTTGGTTTTTTCCCCTTGGAAATTCAAGTTTTACCTACCCTGGTTTCCTGGGAGACTCCAAATGTCTGGAGAACTGGTAGGATTGATATGCCATGCAAGTAAAATTTGGTTGAGGTGGGAATAGATTTTTATTGAAACTGTTGCACAGTTTTATTTGTTAACTCAAAGGCCTAAAAATAGTTAGTTGGGAGAAAAGCTGTTTGTGAAGATTCAGGTCCCACTCTAACATTAGGGCCTGAAAAAGGCTCATACTCTATCCTGAGTCCTCCCGGAAAGATCGAATAGCCATGATAGCATGACGAACAGAGAAAAACAACTTTTAAAAATGCTTTCAGGGCATCTTTATACATCCCAAACCTACGTCTTGTCCTTCGCAGGTTCCCCTTGATAGGAGAGTCCAGAACAGACTAATGGTCTCTCTGATCATTACTGTGTCCACAGGGAGCAGAGAAACCCCAGAGAGCTTTCTTTTCACGTTTAAGTATTGGATGAGATGGGTTTCGGAAAGGGACTGGAGAGCGGAAGGCAGGCCTAGACTGACAGGCTAAGCCACCGCCCTGTGCATTCTTGGTGAGTTAGTTCATCCTATGTTCCCCGCCCCTCTTGCTGCCAGGCTGTGAAGGCACAAACCAACAATCCTGCTCTTCCTGGGCGCAGATCCTGTGTCATGCTGGGGCCTCAAGGATGTTCCAGGTTGAGCTGCCCCCATGCTGTCCTGGGACACAGCCAGAGTGTCTGACACACCCACACCATCCCAGGCTCCAGCAGGATATTAGTCGTCTTGCACCCATCTAGTTACATGATTGAAATCCCAGGCTTTCTGCTTTTCTGAGATGCTTCCTCTGCTAGTGTCCTCACCATGCTGCTGCTTTGGCTTTCCTGTGGTATTTCTTCCCTCGGCGACATCTGCCAGTCTCTGCTCCTTGGTTCTAGCTGTAGCAGGCGACGGCATCCCTGTCCCAGAGACGTGTCTGCTCTGAACCCCGCACGGTCCCCAGTCTCTTCCCTTTTTCTGTGCAGTGGTTCCATTTGTGTGCTCTCTGAGCTGTCGGCAGCATGGTGAATTTCCCGGCTCCACAAAGGGGACTGCCAGTCTCATCCAGGAGTCAGGAAACACCCTGGTGTCCCTCAGCGATGCTTTTGTTGGCTTGGTGCACAATGGCATGGACTCAAATAATGCTCCTGCGTGAATTCACAGAGCAGCAGATGTGTCCCTTGCAATTCCATGGGCAGCCTGACTTCACGCTGGCCCAGTCTGTAGCATTAATGGTACAGCCGGTGCACTAGTGTGGAAATGCTTCACCTTCACTACACACATCCAGGTCAGTTTGGTCACTCTCCTGCACCTATCCAAGGGCGAGTAGACCCCTTCTCTGCCCTTGTGCTCACAATGAGCACTCAAGGATGATAAGGCCATTGCGGAGAAACTAAATGAATTCTTTGCATCAGTCTTCACGGCTGAGGATGTGAGGGAGATTACCAAACCTGAGCCATTCTTTTTAGAATCATAGAATCATAGACTTTAAGGTCAGAAGAGACCATTATGATCATCTAGTCTGACCTCCTGCACAACGCAGGCCACAGAATCTCACCCACCCACTCCTGTATCAAACCTGTGCCTGAGCCATTGAAGTCCTCAAATCATGGTTTAAAGACTTCAAGATGCAGAGAATCTTCCAGCAAGTGACCCATGCCCCACGCTGCAGAGGAAGGTGAAAAACCCCCAGGGCCTCTGCCAATCTGCCCTGGAGGAAAATTCCTTCCCGACCCCAAATATGGCGATCAGCTAAACCCTGAGCATGTGGGAAAGACTCACCAGCCAGACATCCAAGAAAGAATTCTCTGTAGTAATCAGATCCCACCGCATCTAACATGCTAACATTTTTAGGTGACAAATCTGAGGAACTGTCCCAGATTGAGGTTTCATTAGAGGAGGTTTTGGAACAAATTGATCAACTAAACAGGAATAAGTCATGAGGGCCAGATGGTATTCACTCAAGAGTTCTGAAGTAACTCAGATGTGAAATTGTAGAACTAACTGTAGTTGGTAACCTATCATTTAAATCAGCTTCTATACCAAATGACTGAAGGATAGCTAATGTGATGTCAATTTTTAAAAAGGGCTGCTGGGGTCACTTCTGGAATTACAGCCGGTAACCCTGACTTCAGTACCAAGCAAACTGGTTGAAACTATAGTAAAGAACAAAATTACCAGACACACAGATGAACGTAATTTGTTGGAAGAGTCAACATGGCTTTTGTAAAGGGAAATCATGCCTCACTTATCTACTAGAATTCTTTGAGGGGGTCAACAAGCATGCAGACAAAGGAGATCCAGTGGATATAGTGTATTTAGATTTTCAGAAAGCTTTCGACAAGGTCCCTCACCAAAGGCTCTTAAGCAAAGTAAGATGTAATGGGATAAGAGGGAAGGTCCTGGATTAGTAACTAGTTAAAAGATAGAAAACAAAGGGTAGGAATAAATTACCAGTTTTCAGAATGGAGTGTGGTAAATAGTGGTGTCCCCCAGGGGTCTGTACTGGGCCCAGTCTTATTCAACATATTCATAAATGATCTGGAAAAAGGGGTAAACAGTGAGGTGGCAAAATTTGCAGATGTTACAGAACTAGTCAAGATAGTTAAGTCCCAGGCAGAGTATGAAGTGCTACAAAAGGATCTGTCAAAACTAGGTGACTGGGCAACAAAATGGCAGATGAAATTCAATGTTGATAAATTCAAAGTAATGCACATTGGAAAACATAATCCCAACTATACATATAAAAAGATGGGGTCTAAATAAGTTGTTACCACTCAAGACCGAGAGCTTGGAGTCATTGTGGATAGTTCTTGGAAATCATCCACTCAATGTGCAGCAGCAGTCAAAAAAGCAAACAATGTTGGGAATCATTAAGAAAGGGATAGATAAGACAGAAAATATCATTTCCTCTATATAAATCCATGGTACGTCCACATCTTGAATACTGTGTGCAGATGTGGTCGCCCCATCTCAGAAAAGATGTATTGGAATTGGAAAAGGTTCAGAAAAGAACAACAAAAATAATTAGGGGTATGGAACAGCTGCCATATGAGGAGAGATTAATAAGACTGGGACTTTTCAGCTTGGAAAAAAAACAACTAAGCGGGAATATGATAGAGGTCCATAAAATCATGACTGGTGTGGAGAAAGTAGATAAGGAAGTGTTATTTACTCCTACTCATAACACAAGAACGAGGGGTCTCCAAATGAAATTAATAGGCAGCAGGTTTAAAACAAAAGGAAGTATTTTTTCACACAACGCACAGTCAACCTGTGGAACATCTTGCCAGAGGATGTTGTGAAGGCCAAGACTATAACAGGGTTCAAAAAAGAACTAGCTAAATTCCTGGAGGATAGGTCCGTCAATGGCTAATAGCCAGGAGGGGAAGGGATAGTGTCCCTAGCCTCTGTTTGCCAGAAGCTGGGAATGAGCGACAGGGGATGAATCACTTGATGATTACCTGGTCTGTTCATTCCCTCTGGGACACCTGCCATTGGCCACTGTCGGAAGACAGGATACTGGCTAGATGGACCTTTGGTCTGACCCAGTCTGGCCATTCTTATGTTCTTAATGTTGGGACACAGGGTCCAGTGCAGCGGTTGCAGGCTCTGTCTTTGCAGTGGGGGGAAGGCTTGGGGGCATGTTCTCTGAGCTGGCTGGCTGCTCCTGAGGGTCTGTGCTCTGTTTCTGTGCAGGCTGCATGTTGAATGGCCAGGAGGTGAAGCTCACAGTCCATTATGAAAATGGATTCACTCTCTCCAGGGAGGAGGCAGGCTCCAGTCGCACCCTGTTCCTCTACCCCTTTGAGAAGCTTAGAGTGTCTGCAGATGATGGCATCAGGAACCTCTACTTGGATTTTGGTGGCCCTGAGGGGGAGCTGGTGAGAATGGAGCTGGGGATGCGCCATGATGCTGTATTTTGTGGGGTGGGAAGGATTCGTGTTTGTCCATTGCCAAACTACTGTGTGACTTAATTTCAGGTGCTCAAAGCCTGTCTCAGCTGTCTCCCATCCCACCCCCTGTGGCCCTCACCTCCATGAGCTGAACTCTTTCAGGGCCTGAGAGCTGCCCTGGGAAACTCCACTCTCACAAGGCTCGGTACCATTGGGCCCAGGGCCGGCTCCAGGCACCAGCTTAACAAGCAGGTGCTTGGGGCGGCCAAGGGAGAGGGGCGGCACCTGCGGCAATTTGGAGGCGGCAGGTCCCTCACTCCCTCTAGGAGTGAAGGACCT
Organism: Terrapene triunguis; assembly: GCF_002925995.2. Taxonomy (NCBI): domain Eukaryota; kingdom Metazoa; phylum Chordata; order Testudines; family Emydidae; genus Terrapene; species Terrapene triunguis. The sequence goes on from NW_020697213.1 coordinate 267,210, forward strand.
GCCGCTGA
>NW_020697213.1:267317-284227 GCF_002925995.2 Terrapene triunguis
CCAGTCCTTCCCACACCATGCTGGTGGCTGATCCCAAATCATTGCCGCGCAGACACGTCACTCCCAGGTCCCAAGGGGCAGGTGGATTGAGAGGCTGTTGCTTGTTGAAGCCAGACTGAGCAGTGCAGCCTCAATGGTGATTACAGGCCCTCGGTGCTTTGGGCCCAGCTTTTCCAACACCTTTGGAATTGGGGGTGTGGGATTGGCGGTCCCCAGGAGGAAAGCCCAGCTCAGGATCTGCTCTTCCCTGCTGTGTGAGAAGCTCTTTGTAACCATTGGGCTCTGTGGGTGAGTGGGAGTTGAACACCCTGTCTTGGGGTGGTTTGTTTGCAATCTGTACAGTGACACTTCTGCTCCAAGTAGAGCCCTGTGCTATGTGTGGGACTGACGGCGTCTCTTGTGCTTTCTCTCCAGACCCTGGACCTGCACTCCTGTCCCAAACCCATTGTTTTTGTGTTGCACACTTTCTTGTCAGCCAAAGTCACCCGTATGGGACTGCTTGTGTAAGAGGTGAAGGGTCCCAACAGCTCCGAACAACACATCTACTGTCCCAGCAGCAAAAAAGCACAAAAGACCCTAGTTTGTGGTGTCCTCCTGCAGTACCAGTGCCTTGACAAAGACTGTCTCATGCCAGAACCATGACAGTGTGGAAGGAAGCTCCTGCCCTCCTCAGAGCCATAGCCAGAAACTCCATCCTCTCCACAATCCCCTGGAATAACTGCTCCACCTGCCTAGAAAATGCTGAGGCCAGGCTGCTGCTGGTAGCTGAAGTGGTTCTCGCATTCTCCCTTTCCAGCCACTTCCTGGCTGCTGGCAATTTCAGACATTCTTCTTCCTGACACCCCTGGGATTCGATTGTCGCCCTGAAGACTCGACGTAAAGCCGAGCATCCGGCACTCATCTGTTGCAAGAAGAGCCATTGGCATGGGGCTGTGAGGGGGGAGCTGGTTAGGGTAGGAACTGTAATCAATCCGTATGACGTCTTTTTTTATTGCTTACCAACTGTGCCTTCGGCGTAAGGTGGGTGGGGCTTTACTGGAGCTGGGGATGAGGAGACTGGGAGTTCAGCACTGGTCGCTCTGGACGAGCATTCCATGAGCCCCCGCCCTCGGCTCGTTCCAAGCTGCCCGGCCTCCCCTGGGAGAAGTGAACTGTTGCAAAGATGGACTTGCGGCTGTGCGGCAACTCTCATGGGGTCATGTAGGCGAGGCTGAGTTTGCTGAGGATTCCTCCTGGAGGGAGGGGGACTCTTCTGAGAGCTGGTGAATCCTGCCTCTTTCTTTTGCAGTCGATAAATATTAGGGGAGGGTACGCAGTACACCCTTCACTGTGGCTTCTGACCCTAGTCACCGAGCCAGAGGAGGGGTCTTTGAACGACTGACCCGGCTCCCTCTGTTGCCACAAAGCCACCTTCCCAGGGATCCTTGGTAAGGAAGAGGCCTGTCCTTCTCACTAGCCAGTGGGATGGATAGTCAGGGAGATTTCAGTCACTTTTCTGACTTGCTTTGGGCACCTGGAAACATCCTAAATACAGAGCACTTGGTGCTTTTTGCTGATGCTTCTTACCGAGGCCCCCGATGGTCAAATGCGACAGGACAGATGCCACATGGCTGGATCGGAGGCACCGAAAGGCCAGGTGGTTGCGTTCTCCGAGATGAGCTGGAATGTGAAAAGCAGCTGATGCCCTATAGTAATGCACACAGCCTCTGGGCCTGGCAACTTCCTTCTGAGACCCTAGCAGCACCCTCTCCTTTCCTAGTGCTGGGCTGCCTGTCTCCCTCAGCCTGTGCTAAGCCCCTGTGCCCAGGTGTGCGTGCTGCAGGGAGGTGGGTGACAGGGGCCTGGGAGACAAGGTGGGGGAGATGGTATCTTTTATTGGACCTACTTCTATGGGTGAGAGGGACCAGCTTTCAAGCCCCACAGAGCTGTGCGCATGCTGGCACAGCCTGTCCCATTCCTAAAGAAGGTTTTCTGAACATCTGCAGGGCCGAGGGGGGGCAGCTCATCCACCAGAGGCAGGGAAATTGCAGTGCTTCCTTCACTCTGGTGGCAGAATTTGAACACAGGGCTTTTGGAAGCCCCCTCCAGCACATCGCTGACCTCTTCCCAACAGGACTCAGGGCACCTGGCAATGCAGCCTGGCTCAAAACTCTGAGAAACAGATTTCACTGCGTAACCCAGACCTTCAGCAGGGCCTGCACCCTCCAGCTCTCTTCCTAGATTCCTGGCTCTCTCATGCTTGGGAAGAGCTGTACCTGGGACACCCAGAGATGGGGAGGCAGGGACTCCAGGAGCCCCACTGCGTGCACACTTCAGGTGGCTTGGACAGTCCTTTGGGGCTCTGCTTGCTTCCTTGGAGCCTCTAGCGCCTACTGTTATGAGTGTTTGATTCCCAGTGTAGGTTGCTCAGGATTAACTCCTGGGATTCAGCTTCTCAAGTTACCAGTGTACTGAGCTTTCCGAGACTGGCTAGAGCCTTGTGGGACACGTACTCCATCTGCAGACCAGTACGGTAGCCCATCTCCTTAGTGGCATAGATCGACAGCTTGATGTAACTAGACTTAGGGTGAGAATTCACAGCACAAAACGTTTGAAGGTGAACCTAAGAGCATGCCGCCTCGAGCCTGGCCTTCCCCAGAACAGGCTCGCAGTGTGTGAAGAGGCGATCCTGGAGGGCACACTTCCTTTAAGTGAGATATGAAGCCCAGATTGTCCTGCCAGCGCAGCAGCCTGCTGAAACCCTAGGGGAGGGAGTGTTCTTCACAGGCCCCTCACAACTACATGGCCTATGCCCGATGCCTAGCAGCTCATTTCCAAACACTGGTTTAGCAACCAACAAAAGCCAATCAGTTGAAACGTGTTTGTTTAAACAACAAATCATGCTAGGTTATAACATACTTAGAATAGTGTCTTAGCTGATTGGGGTTTATGAAGTGAATATAAAATGAGTTCCCGCACAGTACGGATTTGGATAGGTTTGTGTTCGCCCAACAGACTGTTATCTGGTCTGTGGACCAATCGGAAGAGTTGTCATTTCCACGCAAGGCTGTTAAGCTCTTCAGTCTATTTTAGCTGCTCTTAAAGTGGATATTTTAGCTCTAGTATGGTTGGGGTTTGTCCCACCAGTCCAGCGAGTGCTGGAAACCACAGCGTCTGCATGGTGAAAAATCTACTGCAGGGAGAGTAGACTTGTTCTAAGCCTCAGTTCTTAATACTCTTAACGCCACAGGGTGATTAAGCTGTTACCATGTTAGACTATTTTCTTATCTAAATGTCTGTTTTCTTTAATTTGCAGCTTCACCACATTGGTGGCTGTAAAGCAGTGGAATATTTTTACATTAGAGGCTAGGCTAGTTTGGTCTCTTACCAAAAGCCACAAGTCAACTTAAATTAGAATTCTGGACAAGGTCCCTTCTCCCAGGAAAACGTGGCTTGCTAGGAACCAGGTTTACGAGTTTAAAGGTGGGGTCCATCAGCAGGGGAATATTCAACCCTGTTGTACTGGAAGTGTGAGTAGTGTCAGTATATCACATAAAATGGGACAGTCTCCCTGCCCCCCCCCCCCTTATTCCTTCATTCTGCAAACTACCTAATAAGCTGCTATGCAAATTGTTGTGCCCTGGCTGGTTTCAAGGGGTTAGATATCCCTGAGGATTTCAGGGAAGAACTTGTAGACTTAAGCACTTTCTCTGCTTTTTTATTTTGCTCTGACACTTAAGGTTGAGTGGTTGCTATTTTAAGCTCTGGTGGTGGTCACTGATTGTCAGTACTGCCCAGGATCTGTGCAAAACTTCAGTGTAAATGCCTTGCTGTCAGTGGGGTGAACTCTTCCCAAATCACCTGTCACTAGCAAAGCTCTGGTTGAGGTGGCAACTGAAATGTCAAGAGTAGACGCCAAATCGAATTGCACGTGATGGACGTTTGGCTTAACAGGAGGTTATTTTAACTCATTTCGATTGGATTTGGATTTCTGTGGGAGGTAGGGGAGTACTTAGTACTGCCTTGTCATAACCGCCCACTACAAGCTGAGCTGGCACCCCTTGTGCACGGCCAGCTGGAATGAAGTACAGTATGGTCTGTCTTCCCCTTTGCATCAGATGTGGTATAGTTAATGTGCAGAAAGGCTCATGCTGCCAGCCTGAAACTGTCTCCCAACCGACCCAGGTTCCTTCCCAGGCTTCGCTGTGTTAAGAATTACATTCTGTCCTGTTTAAGCAATCACTTTTGAGCCTTTTGCCACAAAGCCTGAATTCGATCCTGACTTGCTTCACGAGTGAAGCCCCTGAGATCTCAGCCTAGTCCCCGGAGAACCTGTGTCCAAACCAGACCAATCTTCTCATTCGCGTGAGCGTCAGTGTTCACTGAATGGAGGCTCAGGTCTGTTGCGGATCAGAGGTACTTGGGGAAACTTGCCAGTTTGCACTCCGCCTAGTTCTCCCCAGGGCTGTCTTCCATTCATGCCAAATATCTGCCCTGTTACAGAATGCTGCATGCCCTTCTGGAACGCTGCGAGCCATCGCTTACTCTGGACGCTCGGGTCCTCTTAGCTTTTAAGGTTTTTAATGTTGGTATTCAAAGCCTGTTCTGCAGACTGAATTTCTGATGCTCAAGCCCCCACTGTGTCCCAGCTCCTCCCCAGAAGTGTTGAGGTACCAGATTTATCTGCAGTACATACACTATGTGCCTCACCTGGCCTCGTTTGTTTCTGGTGGCAGCAGCCGCCCCCCTTCCCAGAGCCTGTGTAGAGACATGGGGAAATGTACAAACTCCTGGGAGCTTGTCCTGTCTTTTCCCTGTAAGTGGGGGAAAGGGCTCCAGAATGTCTGCGAGAGACTGCTCCTGCCCCCTCCCACATCTGTGCAAACCTCTGGATTTTGTGTGAGGTGATACTTTGGAAAGCTAGAAAATGCAGCTGGAGCGCTCTGTTACAGCATTCCATGTGGAAGATACACCACTGAGAGGCATCCCAGGTTATCCTTGGAAACCAGAGGGAGGAGAGGAGAATATCTATGCTGAGCTTGTGTTTTCTATCCAGAATAAGAACAGGCAAGTGTCTTAAATATGGCCCTATCGGCCTGGATGACCATATTGGGGGGGGGGGGTGTAATTAAACTAGTGAATGGTGTTTACAAAACCTTACACAAGCTGCGTAGATTTTAAAAGCTATCTAGTCAATCAATTCCTCCTACCAACTCCTCTTCAAACAGCACTTGTGGGATCGACTCCCAGAGTTAATACTCTGCAAAATCTTTGCAGATTCTTGTGCTTTCCCCAATACAACATTTCTATGCCTGTGGCTAATTCCCACAACTGAAAGCAGACATGGCACGCATGGCTTAATTTGTAACGAAAGAGGTGCCAGGGCTCAAGCAATTTTTTTACTTTCCTAACTGACACGCCAAGCCCAAAGGTGCCGGGGCTCAGCCCTGGCGGAAATTAAGCACTGCTTGCATGTAGAAACCAGGCTACACTTTTCTTTAAAAGGAGGCCAGTAGCCTCTTCACATTAGATAATAAGCAATAAAGAAAATGGATGTGAAACTAGTAAAAGCAAATGAGTCTTTGGCTGTGGATCCCACTCCCGGTGTGCATGTGCTTCGTGGGAGCCACATGGACAGAGCATCCTGAAGCACCATGGTTGCTGTAAGGCTAAGTAACCGTTCTCTACAGCCAGCCCACCTCTGCCTTTTGCCTTTATGCTGCCAGGATTTTGCTACATGAGTTAATTCTGTTTCTGCTGCTGATCTTGCAGCATCCTGGCCTGCAACACAGTACATCAAAACCTTGATTGCACTTTCATGTTCTAGAATTTGGGGGAACTACAGGGCTAGTTCTGCCTTGTTTTAAAAATAAATTAATTTGCAGTGACATCTCTTCTCTGATGAAGAAAATTAAAAAAATAAAATCCCCTTGACACATCAATGTTTGTGGTGCTCCATTTTCCTTTTAGCATATCTACCTGTCTGGGATCAGCCAGTGTAGGGGATCTCACTACAGTGTATCAGTGTGAAGTTTACAATTTGGGTCAATAGAGCATTACAAGCCCCAGGTGCTAAAGACAAGAACCCTGTAGGTATAACTGGCCCCAGGTCATCTGAAGAATAAATTGCACCGAACCACTACAATTAAACTGTTTTTTAACCTGTGCAAACTCTATGCTGTTTGATATGATATAATCAAGGCACAGACTGTAACACTCCCATGAAAACAATAAAATAAGATGCAATCAATTCTATTTTTGTATTCTTTGTAGTTCACTATTTATACAATTCTTCCTTTTTTGAGGTTTTTAATCTCTAGCTTTTGGAACTTCCAGGTTACCAAATCCAAATAACCCAAGTGGTGACAAGCAGGGGAGTTTGTGTATTTCACAATCACATTAAAGCTTTATGTGTACTCTATAAATATAGATGCATAGACAACCTATTGTCCCCTGAGTTGCATGTTAACTGTATAGTATTGTACATTACAATGAAAATGTAACTGAAGGGCAAGTGTAACCTTTATACTGTAAATAACAATAAAGGCTTTTATGCTTTTAGATTTTGTTTTTTCTCTGTGGAAAATTTTTTGTCTGGGGTAGGAGATGCAATAACTGTTTTGCCATTCAAGATGGAAAACATTACTCCCTGCCCTCCTCAGTCACAAGCTTAGGGGAGCAAACAAAAAACAACCAAAACCCCCAGGAGTGCAGTGGTGCAGCACCCTGGAAGCTGGCAGCCAGGGAGACCACCTGATCCTAGAACAGGAGACTCTCTGCTTTTCCTGCCACACACGGTTCTGTGTTGGAGGGGAGGGGACTTGGCAGAACCTCAGGACAACAGTGGATCTGTGGTGTTCATGCCCCATTGAGATTCATGAGGTGGTTCACCCAGGGCCGGCTCCAGCATTTCTGCCGCCCCAAGCAAAAATTGCGGCGGCAATTGGGAGAGAGAGAAAAAAAAAAAAAAGCCGCGATCGGCGGCGGCAGTTCAGCGGCAGGTCCTTCGCTCCTAGAGGGAGTGAGGGACCTGCTGCCCCCGAATTGCCGCAGGTGCCGCCCCTCTCCCTTGGCTGTCCCAAGCACCTGCTTGTTAAGCTGGTGCCTGGAGCCGGCCCTAGGTTCACCCATATGAGCCATCAGCTCTCTGCAGGCTCAAAGAACTGTCCCTGCATCAGTTACATCAAGCTTTTCTTCACCCCCATGAGGGCAAGAAAGTGTGGTGAGTTTTTGTTTTTTGTTAAAGCCAAAATTCCCACATAAGCACATGATTGGAGGAGCTGGGATCCTAGGTATTGGCCTACAGAACCTATGCCTTAAAGCAGCCCTGGATGAATGGGGCTGCTTTGATAGGCCCAGGGCCCAATAAGCATCTATTTGTTGCTGTGATGTACTGGGGGCAAGAAATCTCACCCAGACAATGCAGTATTCAGAAAAGTGTTACGGTTTAAGAATGGAACTGTCTGCCTACTCTGGAAAGGCGGGAGTGACAATTACACGGGACCAGGGAAGCCTCACCCACTGAAAGGCGGGGCAGTTCTATCTCTGGAAAAGGAAAGGTAAGGCACTGTGGTGTCCATTAACTCTACATGGTTATTAAACCTGAGTGAATGGATGTATGCATTCTAGGGGGCAAATGCCAAAGATGGGGGTAGCACAGTCCAGTAGAAGGGGCTCCTGGTTTAAGGCAGATGGTGATGAGGTAACAATGCCACTTTAGAAACAGGAGTGCAAAGCCCAGCATTCTGTGTGCCAGCTGGAGGCAGGTAACCTTTCTCACCCCCACCCCAACCCCTACAAGCGATCTGCCAAGGAAAAACCGTGGCCGAGTGACCTCTTCTCTAGAAAGCGACAGAGTCCTGGGGTAAGGTGCCATAGGACTCTGTCGCTTTTTACAGATCCAGACTAACACGGCTACCCCTCCGATACGTTTCTCCAGAGAAGATGCTGTCTCCTAAAGTGCAGGGTACCAGAGGCAGCTGTAACACACCCGCTGGCTGGAGCTAGCCAGCCAAATGCAAATAAAACAACCTCAGTGTATGACCTGTGAGGGAGACTAGCCCCTGGAACAAAGGCCCCAGGGAACTGGCGCATTCTCCAGCACCAGCATCCTCCGGTCCAGCCTGGACAACTTTCTGGAGGAGGCTTTAGCCAGCTGCAAGTTCCTGGGCTCAGCACAGGGCTAACTGGGTGTGAACTTGAATAGCCCCTGTTCTGCAGGCGATCAGAGTCGATGAGCTAATGGTCCCTTTAGAGTTAAAAAGGGGAGTCGGTAGGGGAAGGGGGGGCTGTGTCTATCGCGGGGGGGTCTCTATGCAGGGGTGGTGGACGAGGCTGAGTGGGTCACAGGCACCTCTTTAAAACAAAGCCCTGAAGATCGTGACTGGCCCCTACTCTCTGGGGGTTGGGGGCGGTACGCAGGGGTCTCCGTGCGGGGGGAGCGGCGGGGGGGGGTCTATTTGAGGGGGCAGGATATGGGGGTGTCGGGCTGGGGGTGTCTCTGGGGGGCTCTTGGGGGCGGGGCTCCTCCCCTCCCCTGCCGGCGGTCGCTGCAGTTCCCGGCGCGGCCGGCAGGGGGCCCCGCCGTTCTCGCTCCCCGCGTAGCAGCTGCGCGGCCGGTGGGTCCCGGTTCGGTGCCGCCGCCTCCTGCCCGCCGCGCCGGGGCCTCCCCGCCCGGAGCCGGATCCGGATCCAGGCCGCTCGCAGCGCCCCGGGGACTCGGGCGGCACCGGGCGATGAAATGACAACATCAACCCTCCAGGTACCGGGCGGCGGGAGCCCGGCCCGGCCCCAGCGTCCCCCGCCCGGCCCCGGCCCCAGCCCCAGCCCCAGCGTCCCCCGCCCGGCCCCGGTTCCCGGGTCCCCCGCCCAGGCCCAGCCCCAGCCCCAACGTCTCCCGCCCGGCGCCGGGTCCAGTCCGGGCTTTGCGGGCCTCAGGTGGCGGGGAGGCCGCCCGCCGACGCGCAGGCCCCGGCCCTTCCCCGGCCGCCCCCTACCCGGGCCGGGCCCAGGCCGGAGCGCTCCCCCGGGTGCCAGGTGTGGCCGGACCGGCGGGTTCCCGCGGCTCTGGGGCCCAGGGCCCGGCTGGGGGCCCGCCGCGGGGCCCTGTCCCCGGGTGAGGCCAGCGGGACGGGCCCGGGGACGCTGCTGCAGGACCTGGAGCTGCTTCTCCGGCCCCTGCGTAGCCCTCGGGGGCCGTGGGGAGCTGCCCCTGGCCGGGCCTCCGTGGGGCCTGGGCGCGGCGGGGCGGCGGGGCCGGGCAGCGGCCCTTGCCTGCGGACTGCCCCGGCTTTCCTGTGTCCCGGGGCCTAGGACCGGGCCAGGCACGGGCCGTGTCAGGGGAGCCGGGCCCCGTGTGGGGCTGGCCCGGCTGGGGCCTGGCTCCAGGTCTCGCTCCTGCGGCAGGTTTCGAGGCGAGAGTGTCCAGGTAGCCCGAGCTCGGCCCCCGCAGCCTCCACCAGCGACCGGGGCGCGGGTTAGTGCCGCGCCCTAGAGAGCAGGGGCTGTTTGTTCAGCTCCCCCCGAGGGGTGCCCAGCCCCTGCCCCTGCCCCTCGGGGGGGACTGGGGCCAACTGAGCTCTCTGCCTGTGGCCAGTGGGAGGTCTGCGCCCAGGGCTTGTATCATGGGCGAGTTGGGCTGTTTCTTTCTTTTCTACCGAAACACTTGTACCAGTACAACCCCGCTAGGGAGGTGAAGGTGCCTGTTACCATATAGTGTCTCCTCCTTCCCGTACAAGAATGGCTGTACTGGTATAAATACCTTTATACCAGGGTAACTGCCCACATTAGGGAGCTGTCCTGCTTTCACTAAACAGGTGCTACGACTTCTGTATGTAGACAGGGCTTTCCCTGCAAGGCCCACGGGTGCATCTGTTTCTCCTTCCCTTGCTCTGTGGTGGTGGCATTGGTTAAAGGTCCCAGTGGCACAGGAGCTGCCCCGCCCTGGCAAATGGCCATGGGTTCTGGGCTTGGATTTTGCTCTCTGGAATCGGTGGCTTTGTCCAGCCCAGAAGGAGCCGCTTGTGAGTGTTGTCTGCTGTGTGTGAGCAGAAGGCTCAGACGAGAAAGAGGAGATGACTCTAGGCGCCAGCAGCTGCTTCTCAGAGGTGTCCAAAAACCCGTTACCTCGGTGGGAAACATTACCTCTTTCCTCGTCCATTGATCTCTCCTTCTCCTGTGTGCCGGGGCAGCTGTGTCATTGGAGCTGTGTTCTCTCCTTGCAGAAAGCTATCGATCTGGTAACAAAAGCGACCGAGGAGGATAAGGCCAAGAACTATGAGGAGGCGCTGCGGCTGTACCAGCATGCAGTGGAGTACTTTCTACATGCCATCAAATGTGAGTCTGGCTCGTCCCTCCTGCATCGCTGGCCTGGCCAGCCTGTGCAAGATCTTTCCCTCGCTGTTCCTCTTAGGGTCCTTCTTCCCGTTTCACCCTGCTGGGAGTCAGGCCTGCCCAGAATAGCACATCCCCAAACAGATCAGCCTGCACCTGTTGCAGAGCCAGATGGCCTGCCGAGGGTTCCCACAAGTGGAGGCGTTCTCGGGGGAATGAGCTAACTGTGGAGCTGGGCTCAGAAACCCTGAAGTTGTGGGATTATCCAAAGGGAGGTGGGGCTTCCCTGGCTGTGGGTTTGTGCTGCGTCCGTCTCTAAGGGCAGCTTCTCCTGGGGGATTCTCTCCAGCTGCCCACCCGGTGGGAGCTGGTGAAAGGAGACGTTGGTGTCTCATGGCTCCGGAGCGGGCTCTTCTCCCCATTGCTGGTCCTAAAAGGGAGGGTGCTGTAGGGCTCTCCTCACTCCATGCCGTGGAGAGCTGCTCACTGTCTCTCGGGTGCCCTGACAGATGAGGCTCACAGTGACAAGGCGAAGGAGAGCATCCGGGCGAAGTGCATGCAGTACCTGGACCGGGCGGAGAAGCTGAAGGATTATCTACGCAACAAAGACAAACAAAGCAAGAAGCCTGTCAAAGAGTCTCCAAATGATAGCAAGGGGTACGTGTGCAGTCTCCATTGCACCCCCAAGCATGCTCATGCCTGTAACGATGGGAGAGGCTAGCCCTAGGCCCCTGGGTGCCCCCTCTTCTCCTGGGGGTAACTCGGGCAGTGGGTTTCAAAGCAGCACTTCTCCCTCTCTGCACTGTATAGTTTGTGAGTGAGCGTTGGGGTCTCCTGTTGGGGCTGGCAAGAGCCAGCACTGCGAGACTTCGACCCTTCTGGCGCGGCCAGGCCAGATCCTCACTTCCTCCTGATAGCGGGACCTGAGGCTTCGCTGGCCTTGCCATGACTCTGCGTCCTCTTCACAGGAGCGACAGTGACAGCGAGGGCGAGAATCCGGAGAAGAAGAAGCTGCAGGAGCAGCTGATGGGTAAGAGGTGGGGGCTGGGAGCACGGCATTGCCCTGCAAGGCCTGCTGGTGGAGTTCCTGACCTGGGAAGTGGCTGGCGCATGCTGCTTGGTGCAGGGTCGGTGGGACTATGAGCCACTCCTGGAGCGGAATGAGGGGCCGCCGGGCCGCCTCCTCTCTAACTCTGTGGCCGCTGGGCAGTTCTGGAGACTCCTCGTGAGCCCTCCTGCGTGATGACAGCCTGGCCCGGGCAGGTGGCGTTTGGCAGCTGGTGCAGTGGCTGGCGGGAGGCTCGGGCGAGCCCCGAGGCGGGAGTGCTGTCGTCTCTTGTCCCGCTAGGGAGAACTGCCTTCCTCTCGCAGGTGCCATTGTGATGGAGAAGCCCAACGTGCGGTGGAGCGATGTGGCTGGCCTGGAGGGCGCCAAGGAGGCTCTGAAGGAGGCTGTAATTTTACCCATTAAATTCCCACACTTATTCACAGGTGAGGGTTGCTCGGGTAGCTCTGGGGTGAGGCTGGGGCAGGGTGGATTGGCTGCTGCTCCCTCCGAGCGGGACCGTGGCCCTTGTGGTACTGGTTCCGGTGCCGGGCGGAGACCACGCCCTGGGATCTGGAGTACTGAGCAGAGCCCAGAAACTTCCTTGGCCAACAGCCCTAGCAGAGCCCTGAGCGGCGAGGTGCATGTGAACTGGCCAGTCCCCCACAGCACGGCAGGAGCAGTGCTGCAGGGGCCTGGGGTAGGGCGCTGCCCGACCAGAGTCTGGTACCTCTGTTCCCTCCGTTCGAAGCCAGCTCTGCCCCTGCTCAGTGCAGGCTGTGGTCCAGAAAGCCTTTGACAAGGTACCTCACCAAAGGCTCTTAAGTAAATTGTCATGGGATAAGAGGGAAGATCCTTTCATGGTTTGAGAACTGGTTAAAAGACAGGGAACAAAGGGTAGGAATAAATGGTAAATTCTCAGAATGGAGAGGGGTAACTAGTGGTGTTCCCCAGGGGTCTGTCCTAGGACCAGTTCTATTCAACTTATTCATAAATGATCTGGAGAAAGGGGTAAAAAGATGACACTAAACTGCTCAAGATAGTTAAGACCAAAGCAGACTGTGAAGAACTTCAAAAAGATCTCACAAAACTAAGTGATTGGGCAACAAAATGGCAAATGAAATTTATGTGGATAAATGTAAAGTAATGCACATTGGAAAAAATAACCCCAACCATACATACAATATGATGGGGGCTAATTTAGCTACAACTAATCAGGAAAAAGATCTTGGAGTCATCATGGATAGTTCTCTGAAGACGTCCACTCAGTGTGCAGCGGCAGTCAAAAAAGCAAACAGGATGTTAGTAATCACTCAAAAAGGGATAGAGAATAAGACGGAGAATATCTTATTGCCCTTATATAAATCGATGGTACGCCCACATCTCGAATACTGCGTACAGATGTGGTCTCATCTCAAAAAAGATATACTGGCATTAGAAAAGGTTCAGAGAAGGGCAACTAAAATGATTAGGGGTTTGGAACGGGTCCCATATGAGGAGAGATTAAAGAGGCTAGGACTTTTCAGCTTGGAAAAGAAAAGATTAAGGGGGGATATGATAGAGGTATATAAAATCATGAGTGATGTGGAGAAAGCGAATAAGGAAAAGTTATTTACTTATTCCCATAATATAAGAACTAGGGGCCACCAAATGAAATTAATGGGCAGCAGGTTTAAAACAAATAAAAGGAAGTTCTTCTTCACACAGCGCACAGTCAACTTGTGGAACTCCTTGCCTGAGGACGTTGTGAAGGCTAGGACTATAACAGGGTTTAAAAGAGAACTGGATAAATTCATGGAGGTTAAGTCCATTAATGGCTATTAGCCAGGACGGGTAAGGAATGGTGTCCCTAGCCTCTGTTTGTCAGATGGTGGAGATGGATGGCAGGAGAGAGATCACTTGATCATTGTCTGTTAGGTTCACTCCCTCTGGGGCACCTGGCATTGGTCACTGTCAGCAGACAGGATAGTGGACTGGATGGACCTTTGGTCTGACCCAATACGGCCATTCTTATGTTCTTAGGTAAGCGCACCCCCTGGCGTGGGATTCTGCTCTTTGGGCCCCCTGGCACGGGGAAGTCGTACCTGGCCAAGGCTGTGGCAACCGAGGCCAACAACTCCACGTTCTTCTCCGTGTCGTCCTCGGACCTGATGTCGAAGTGGCTGGGAGAGAGCGAGAAGTAAGTTAGCGGCTGGACTGCGCTGCTCAGCACCGGGGCAGAGGAGAGCGCACTGTGGCACTAGCGGGTCTGCCAAGGAAAGTGGGGTAAATGAGAACAAGCTAAGCAGTGCCAGCGCGGGAGCTCCCTGCCTGCAGCCCGAGGGTGCTGATCCTCGCTCCCCCACTCGGGGCGTGTGTGGGTTGCAGGGTCAGGACTGGAGGGGAGGCTGCCTGGCCGTTAGCGCTGACCCCGTGTCTTTCTGCCCCAGGCTGGTGAAGAATCTCTTCGAGCTGGCAAGGCAGCACAAACCCTCCATCATCTTCATCGACGAGGTGGACTCTTTGTGCGGCTCCCGGAATGAGAACGAGAGCGAGGCTGGCCGCAGGATCAAGACGGAGTTCCTGGTGCAGATGCAGGGTGGGTGGGGAGTGCGCTCCGGCCCCCCAGAGCTCACCTCTCCCCCAGCTGGCTCAGATGGTGCCGAATCAGCCCTGGGGCGGGCGGCTGGAAATGAGAAGTGAAGAATGAGGAGCTGCTCTAGTCCTCAGCCTGCGCGTTCCCTTTGCCGAGGGCAGCCTCGAAGGGTGCTTGGGGTACTTGGGCGAAGGGCCTGTCTTGGATTGGCAGCTGGTGACTAGCCAGTACTGGGTTTACAACGGCGCCCGCCCTCTCCCTTAGCCCTACCCCCACACCGCCTCTTCCTCCTGTGGCCCCATCTGTAGTCCTCTGCCCTGTGGGAGTGCTGGGTGGGGCCTCAGGGGACAGGGCAGAGCGTGGGGGTGGGGCCACGGTCCAGGCTCTGGGGCCCCCAGAAGGTTAATCCGGCCCTGTCACCCTCCAGCTGCGGTGCTCTTCCGGGCCCCTCCGAGGAGTCCGCCCCGCCTGCTCCTTGATCGCTGTTTCTTCTTCCCGGTAGGTGTTGGTAATAACAACGACGGGACCCTGGTCCTCGGTGCCACAAATATCCCCTGGGTCTTAGACTCGGCCATTAGGAGAAGGTGAGTGGGAGCTATTGGAAACCAGCAGCCACAGCTGCTCTCCTCTGCCTGGCTCAGGGCAGCCACATTGAATGTGCCAGGAGCCACTGCCCCCCCTCTTTGAGAGTGGCCCAGAGAAGAGAGTCGTCTGCCCCAGGGCAGGCTTAGGTCTGTCCCCAGCCCCACCCAACAGCCCAGCACCTCCCTCCCCCAGCCTGCAGCTCTTGCTGGAACCCGTCAGTGCTGCAGCGATCTGCACGGCTCGCTGCTCACCCGCTCTGCCCACTGTCGGTGCCTAGGTTTGAGAAGCGCATCTACATCCCCTTGCCGGAGGAGGCGGCCCGAGCCCAGATATTCAGGCTGCACCTGGGGAACACGCCACACAACCTGACAGAGGCCAACATCCACGAGTTGGCCAGGAAGACGGACGGCTACTCGGGAGCCGACATCAGCGTCATCGTGCGTGACGCCCTCATGCAGCCTGTCCGCAAAGTGCAGTCGGCCACACACTTCAAGAAGGTGAGAGCAGGCGTGCGGGACCTGCTGCTCCCCAAGGGCTGCGGCACCTGAGTCTGGGGCCGCTGGCCTGCAAGGGAGGGGGGCTCCATGGCCACCCGAGTGTGCCCTTGCCCCTCCTGGTGAGATCCTTCCTGAGTCCCCCAGGCCAGCCCCAGAGGGCCCATGTCAGAGGGGCCCCCGGGGGCGGTTGGAGAGCCAGCCCTGGCATCTGCCCTCTCAGTGCACTTCCTCTCTGGCATGTGGCAGGTGCGAGGCCCGTCTCGAACCAATCCCGGCATAACTATAGATGACCTCCTGACGCCATGCTCGCCGGGGGACCCCGGAGCCATTGAGATGACTTGGATGGAGGTGCCTAGTGAGAAGCTGCTGGAGCCAGTGATCTGCATGGTAAGTAGTTTGTTAGGGACAGACACGCTGGGCCGGGTAAGTAGTTCGTTAGGGACAGACACGCTGGGCCGGAGGGTGAGCGACTGTCACTTGGCCAGTGACACAAGTCAGTGTGCAACACCCCTGATGCCAGCAGAGCCCCAGCTGGTGAGGACAGGCTCACTCTGCCCTCCCACTTTCCCACTGGGGCTGGGGGAAGAGGTGCTATCCCAGTCAAAGCCACTGTCCCAGAGTAGCTGGATGTTCCTGGTGAAATGATCAGCATAAAAGATTTACCTTGTGATCATTAGACTTCAGAGTTAACCCGTGTAGCTGAAAGGGTCGGGGCATCCCTGAGCGATTGCTTGTTCCTTCTGCCTGCAGCTGTCCCATCTGGAATGTGTGGCTCACAGCTCTGAGTGCAAGAGCTCCAGGCCTTTCTCCCTGACCGTTCTATTGTGTCATGTGCTGGAGGGGGGAGGGCAGGGGAACCCACAGAGCAGACATGGGCGCCTCGGGATTTATGCCTGCTGGAAAAGGAAAGTTTCCTTCTCCACCTGTGATCCCTGGGCTCTTAGCCCTCCCCGAGCACCCAGGGAGATCAGTAAGCATGGCCATTCCAGGGGACAGACTGGAGAATGCACGGAGCTGGAGGTCACACCAGTGACCAGGAGCAGTGTCAAACCTGAGTCCCGGCTCCTAGGCCTCTGTTCCATGCACCTGCCCTGGGGGACCCTGTAGGGAGATGCCTGTCGTTCAGGACAGAGAGGCACTAGCTACACTGCCTTTGCTAGGGCTGGAGCTGGGGTGTTTAGACCTGGGATTCTCCCCCGCAACCAGAAACTCGGGTAGGATTTCCGAGGGCGTCAAGGTAAAAGCGACGCAGACTCTGATGTTGCACTTTGGCCTCAGCTGCCCTCTCCCCTTGTTTGCAGTCAGATATGCTGCGCTCGCTGGCCACCACCCGCCCCACTGTGAATGCAGAGGACCTCCTGAAGGTGAAGAAATTCACAGACGACTTTGGACAGGAAGGTTAAAAGCTTCTGCCGTGGGGCGGGCGGGGGTGGCAGGGCGGGGCTGGCAGTGGCAGCGTGTATGCTTGCAAAGCCCTAGTGCTGGCAGGCGGACGGTGCCAAGCGGGTGCTAATGTTCAGCTCCCTACTAAACCCACCTGTCTGTGGGCCCCCAGCTGGGAGTTACACAGCAGCACGGCCCCTGGCAGGCCTGTGGAAGGGGCTGAGCACAGCCCAGGGGCCTGCCCTGCCTCCCCCAGGGGCCCCGACACCCCTGCGTGCTTTTTTTTTTTTATTTTTTTAAATTAATGCTGCTTGTTTTGTCTTGTTTATATACAAATAAAAACGATCCAAAAGCTTCGCCCGCCGAAACGGGACTTTCCTGGGGTGGCTGAGCCCCCACAGCGCTGCCCTGATCGCATGGGGCCAGCCGGCAGGGTGTAACCCTCGTCTGGGCTAGGCCCCATGTGCCAGGCTCTGCAGGTCTGGCTCCCCACGCTGGAGCTGTGCTGTGAGAC
>NW_020697213.1:284237-331177 GCF_002925995.2 Terrapene triunguis
CCAGCCTGCCCCGTGGCACTGCGAGCAGGAAATGGATCTGGAGGCACGGCTAGGGTCGGGTTCTGCAGCATGTGGGTGGTCAGAAGGCTGCCTTGTCTCCAGCTAGGCTCTGCTCCCTGCTGTAGCAGGGCAGAGCAGTGGTGTGTCCCCTTGCCCAGCCACTGGCGGCAGTGCTGCTGACGCAGGGAGCCCTCCCCGGCTGGCTGCTTTTCCATAGCTGTGGGACTTCTCCAGCCTGCTGCACATCCCCTCCGTGAGCCTGGCTCTTTGCTTTCCCGCGTGCTGCAACCCCCAGTCCCATCAACTCCCGGATCACCGTATGCGAAGGCTTCGTTCCTGCTGCAAGCTGGGGTCCCAGGCCCTGCCGCAGAGCTCCGGGCGACTCAGCTTCACCCTCCCTCCGTGCTGGTGTGGACGTGGGGCGAGAGCGGCTGAATAACGGTCAAGAGGAGGGGGAGATCTGAGGGCTACGTCCTCCAAAGGGGGAGTGACAATCTGCAGCCCCTTGGCTGCTGCACTTCCCTGTCCTACTGCGCCTGAGTCCCGTCTCCTAGGAGTAGCCAAGTGCCAAGCCCCAGCGCTGGAGCTGAGGAGCTTCGCTCAGGCGTTAGCCTAATGAGCTAATCCCACGCCCTGGCTGCTGTTGGGCCAAACTCGATAGCAAACCCCCCGGCTGTCTCTGCTCCCACTCACCGGCGCTCCCCATCTGCACTCGCTGGATGGGCCTGTGCTGGCAGTAATGGGGGTCGTTGTGCTCCAGAGCTCATGGGGGCAGGTCTCTCTGTGCGGTTTCGGGGCAGGATCCCAGAGCACCCCCTTCCCGGCCCTGGGGCCTGCCAGATCAGTTGGCTGGAGCACAAAAGCTTGTGTCCTCACAAAGTGCTCAGATCTGCAGCCAGCTCCTTGGAGCGTGAGACTCCCTGCCCCTCCCGGTCTGTGCTTCCAGGGGGCCAGGTGCGTCGGCCGGGGGCCGGGGTAACCCCGTCTGTGGGAAGCGGGGCCCAGGCTCGGGGGGCGGAGTGAGGAGTGGTCAGAGCACAGGACTGGGAACCGGAACTCCTGAGTACTAGACAGCGCGGGCGCTGTGTAAAACGGGGACGATGCAGGGCTGGGGGAATGAGACTCCTAGTGCAGGGGTTCTCAAACTGGGGGGTGGGAAGTTATTACATGGGGGTGGTCGTGAGCTGTCAGCCTCCACCCCAAACCCCACTTTGCCTCCAGCATTTATAATGGTGTTAAATATTAAAAAAGTGTTTTAAAATATAAGGGGGGGTGGTCACACTCAGAGACTTGCTGTGTGAAAGGGGTCACCAGTACACTAGTTTGAGAATCACTGTCCTAGAGCCTGAGGTGCCGATGGGGGGGGAGAAAAGCAATTGCTCTTCCTACCCCCCCCCCCCCCGGCCAGTTTTACTGTCAACCCCTCTTGGAGGCTTGTAGCCAGCCTGGAGGTGGGTGATGTGCCTGGTGCAAGGCCCCTGCATCAGCCTGAGGCTCCCAATGCTTAACTAACAGCCCACCTCCATCTCCCCCCCCCCCCCCACACACACTGCTGCCTAGTTGGGGGGGTTGCAGTATCACAGCTGGGGGGCTCTGCTCAGGCCCCAGCCAGGCAGGTTGCTGTGGGGGGTGGATCGGCTGGCCCAGCTGCCTACAGGGGGGGGTTGCAGATTGGGCAGGGAAAGCGCCCGATGTAGAGCTGCTGAGCAGCGAGCAGAGGGGCTAGCCTGGCGGGGCTGTCAGGGCTGGAGTTTGCCCATAGGCTACTTGTAACCTGACTGTTTTCCTTTTCGCTCTGTGACCACAGTCTCACATTGCCCTTTGAGGTGAATTTAATTCCCAACCCATCCACGCTGCTCACGGGGCTCCTTAGGGAAACGGCTCCCTCCTGAGGGCTGGATTTACGGGGGAGCTCAGTGCTCCGGGGGCTGTTTTCAATGTGGGCGGCGTCTGTAACGAAATCTCCGCAGCAGCGGTGGCTCTTGGGAAGAGCTCCACTTTTCGCTCTGCTCTGCACTAAGATGGTCTGTTCTCAGCACGCGTGTGTTTCATTCAATTGCTGCCTGGCTTCTCAGCGGGGAAGAGAACTCCTGCTAGAAGGCCTTGCAGGCGGAGAGCCCCTGCCCAGGTAGACGGCTGCCTGCTCGGGTCCGCCAGGAAGAGTCTGCTGCTCGTAGGGGAGGTGCCCGTGTCTGGCTTCTCTTGCAGATTGGCTCTGGTGCCCTAGAGGGAACCTAGGCAGCCACAGGTAGTGGGATAAGCCCAGCCCATGAGCAGGAAGTGGGCCTGCCCTTGTCCGGCTTGCAGGGGACAGTGGGTGGCACTCGCAGGCTGCCAGGGGAGGTGAGGGACGCGGGGTGGAAAGGAACCCAGGCTGGAATTGTGAAAGACTTTCGCTGTATTTGCTGTAATAAAGCTGATGAGTCTCCCTGGCCTGTGGCTCAGCAAGTGTGTTCCTTCCCGAGGCCTGGCACTGTGGGTAGCAGCTAGCTGCGGGCGCCAGCCCCAGCACTGGTGTGGTACTTACTAGTGACAGTATTCCCGCTGACAGGCGGGAGGGCTACAGCCACTGGCCTTTCCCCCTAAGGCCTGAGCTTCCCATGGGGCAGTGACAGAAGGGAAGACAAGTTAATCTCAGCTTGGTCCCTGGGGGTGCACATCATAAAACTACCCCTCCAAGTGCTGGGCAAAACCGAACCAGCGTGGCAGGACTCCCCCGTGCAGCCAGGGGACAGCCCGAGGCAGGGGCTGCTCGGAAAGCACAGGAGATGCACCAGTCTGCCTGCGCCGGCTCCCAGCGGGGAGGTGTTCCCCATAGCCTCCGAGGGAAAGGGAGGGTTGCCCCCCGCCCCACCCGCCACAGGTCCTCAGAACTCTCAGACTGCAGCTGAGCTGTGCAACGCATTTATTTTCCTTGCTGTCGGTAGGAGAGTGGAAGACACACCCCATTACAACCCAAGCCGGTCACGCCAGCCGCCTGTGATGCAGCCCGTGAGGGGCTCACTCGTTCACCTCCGTCCAGCGCGTGTTCACAAAGGTCTGGCTCTCCATTTTGTCGATGTACAGGATGCCCTGCAGGTGGTCCATCTCATGCTGGACGATGCGGGCCGCCCACCCGCTTGCCTCCCAAGAAACGGGATCTCCTGCCTCATTCAGGCCTGCAGAAGCAAACATGGCCCAGGTGAGAAGTTGAGCATCAGGCCCCCACGCTTCCAATACAGCTGTCACCAATCCCCCCTCGGGCTAGGCACAGCATGTATAGCCCCCTCAGGGCAGGGCTCATGCAGCAGCTACCTCACCCTGTCTAGGAGCTGCTCACATGCAGACGGGGAGGGGTTTGGGCCCTGCCTAGGGGCAGTGTGGGATGAAGCAGGCAGGGCCATTTCCCACACTCTGCGCCAGCACTGCAGAAGCGGGGTCTCCCCCATGCCAGCATGAATGCCTGCCACTTATCACAATTGAAGACCTCAATCTGTCCCCGGCGCTGTGGTTCAGAGACACGGGGCTCCTGCCAGACCAAGGGGGATGCACTGGACGTGCCAGAATGCAGATCCCGGCACCGAACGAGGCCAGCACGCTGCAGCCTGTCTATGGACGGTGGGCTGGCCCCATGGGGCTGAACCTCCAGGCTGCCCAGAAACAGGCGTAGTTGCCACAGGGAGGGTGTGCGGTGGTGACTGGGCGGGGGGCCGAGGCAGGTGATGGGGGGAAGCCGGGGGGGCTGGGGGCGGTAGCGGGCGGGGGGGGGGGGCGGGGGAGGGGGGGGGGGGGGGGGGCCTAGAGACAGGCTCGCTCTATTAGGATGCGGTCCATGGGCGGAGGCTCCGGGCTTTGCGCTCTGCAGGGAGGGAGGCCCCGGGGCTGCCCCAGCCCTACCTGAGACCTGCACCGCCCGGTAGCGGGGCACCGAGGCGGCGAAGCCCGCGATGCTCTCGCAGCCCTCGGGGAAGGAGACCAGGCGGGAGTCCAGCACCCGCATGGCCGGGTTCACGAACACTCGGAGCGGGAACGGGGCCATCTGCCTGGCCTCCCGCAGGCCCGGGCTGGTCTCCAGGAGCAGCCGCTCCGGCAGCTCCGCCACGAAGACCTGCAGGGACACCCCGAGCTGCGGCGCGCTCAGCCCCTGGCTCGGCAGCCGCCGCATCACCCGCACCAGCGCGCGGATCAGGCGCTGCACCTCGGCGCCGCGCAGCAGCGCGGGCTCCACGGCGGCGGCGGCGCCGCGCAGCACCGGGTGCCCGGCCTGGCACACGCGCTCGTAGGGCGGCTGCGGGGGCGCCACCAGCGGGCGCCCCAGGAACCCCCAGCAGTTGCGCGGCTTGGGCGGCCCGGCCTGGAGGCCTCGGAGCTGCGCCCGGGCCGGGCGCCAGCGGCTCAGCGCGTGCGCGAAGGGCGGCCGAGCGCCGCACGCCGCCATGCCGGGACCGGGACCGGGGACGCGCGCGCTCCACGGGCCCGGCCTGCGCATGCGCCGCGCTCACGTGTAACAGGGCCGCCGGTCCCCACCGGAAGTAGCGGAGCATGCCGGGAGTTGTAGTCTCCTGCGGCACAGGGCGGGGTCACCGGCTCCAAGCCAAGGGGGGAAGGGGATTAGAGGGGTTTGCAGGGGGGTTGCAAGCACTCCGGGGGGAGGGTTCCCCAGCTTGGGGCCCTGCGGCAGGCAAGGGGCGCTGCAGGGCACCCCGCTGTGGAGAGCAAGAGCAGCCCCATACCCTGGTCTCTGGGGGCAGCATGATCCATCCAGGTCCCTGCGGTGATGGGCCTGTCCCCGTCACTAGGTCTATCTGCCAGCCCTGCCCCCCAGTGTGGGGAGTGGGGTGTCACATGCCTTGACACAACGGCAGGTTGGGGATAGATCTGCTACATAGGCCACCCAGCAGCCTCTGGTCATTCTCCATCTCACGTTGCCCATGGCACTACACTTTCCAAAGGAGGGCATCATGGACCCCTCGGCACACAGGGAAACCACAGGAGGCGGGGAAGAGGCATGCCCAAGGACACACATTCATGCTTCTCGCCCTCCAATTGCCTACAAGCCCCTGGCCCTGCTCTAAGCCCCCAGCTAGCAGCCCTCCACCACCCTCTGCTTGAACCCACCCCCACATAGAAAGGGGCAGGGGAGGGGGGCATAAGCCATCCCAGCTTGGTTTTGAATGTTAGGTGTTGTAGGGATCCTCACCCTGTGTGAAGTGCTGGACTAAGCCCCAAGCTGAAGGTTCCAGAAACCCACTTCTTCATTTACACATAGAGCACATGAAAAGAAAAAACAAAGGCACCTGAGCGCCTGGCCAGGGCCAGGGCCAGCTCCTCCCCCACTCAGCCATGCCCTGAGATGGGCCTGTACACCACAGCACCTCCTCCCTCGCAGTGCACACTGCAGAGTTCTTTATGAAAAATACACTGATTTTTCTCTCTGGCGGTTGCCTCTTGAGCTACCAGAGGTTTGAGCCCAAAGCTCAGAGGGGATAATAGCAGCAGCTCAGCATCTGTGAATATCTTCAACAGCTGAGTCCTTGTCAGGCTGGGGAGGGATATGACAGACCATCCCTGCACAGTATGCCCATAGCAGCTGCTTGCAGCCAGGGCTGGGGGAAGCAGGTACAGCACAGAATACATTAATGAGCTTTATTTATACAATGATCAGCCTTTTTCAGAGGTATGTGCGTCATTGAACCTGCTTTCCAAGTGCGAAAGTATTCACTCTCTTTATACTACAGGTTGTCGAGAGCCCGGGCCTGGGCCCAGCCTCCTTCCCCCAGGACCAGGAGACCTGCAGGGGCCCTTGCCCACACTTGATGGGTACAGTGAAGCCAAGGAAGTAGTTACAGATGATGCAGCTTGTAATGCTCTGTACAGTTCCCATCAGCAGACGCAGCCAATGCTCCTGCTCATCTCCATCCACACCCCCACACTCAGTGCCATTGTTCAATACCAGCGCTGCTACGTGCAAGACTCGCCCAGGCTTCTGCAGAGGCCAGAATCACTCAGTATATGCACGCAGCGCAGCATGGCGGGCAAGCTGGGGCAATCCCCTCCCCCTGTTAGGTTGTGGCTACTGGGACATCAGGCTGCAGAACAGCCATTGTGTTCACACTGCTCTCCTCTCCAGCCACCGGAGGCAGCTGCGCACTGGGTTCTACTCCCTGCTCTGGCCCTGGAATTTCTGGTGCAGGTGCTGGGCTCTCCTGGGCCAGTTCCTTCTCGTCTGGAGTGAACATGGCCTCTCTCTTTGGCAGGATGAAGGCGAGTGGCTCCTTGATCACATTCACGTCCACACAGCCAAGGCTGCCGTACTTGTGCAGCTGAGTGGGAGGAACACCTGGCCAAGAGAGCAGAGAGTTAACTCACCCAGAGCCCACCTGGAAAGGGACATGGGGACAGTGACGACATCACACAGCTCAGGCAGGGATCCTTGTAGACTTCACTGGGGGAGCTCTGAGCACTCCAGCCAACGGATGTCCCATGGGAACCAGAGCAGGGCAGTGAAGGGGTCAAAGACAAGGGTCTCTGGGACCCACCCTGCTCAGCAGATATGCCCTGGCTCTGCATGAGAGCAGGCACTTCCCTCATACTTCTCTGCTGAGGGAAGGAGGAATTCTTACCCAGGGTCTGTGCTATCTGGGCTGGGGGAAAGAGGACGTGGAGGCAACGGTTAAGGTAGGGGAGCAGGTCTTCCAGGAACACTGTACAGAACTGAGCAAAAAGCTCCTGCTCCCGGCTGCTGAAAGCCGCCTCCTCTGCCCGGTGAAAAGCCAGGATTGTTTTAGTCACCTGCAGGAAGGAGAGAGAGAGTGAGCGCGTAAGCACCTTCAGTTCCTCATCCCGCAACCTCCACCCTGCGCAGCTGCACCAAACATTCCCCAAGCTGCTCAAAGTGATGGGACTGGCTCTGGAGAGCAGCCACTGACCCACCACCTTGCCCTACACAATTCATCTTCTGATGCTGGATCCCGAGTCTGATTCAGTTGCCCAATTGTAGGGGAAATGCAGGGGAGGGGAAAGGGGCTCATTCAGCCAACAGGAAGTGGGTGCAGAAGGGAATGGCAAGATCTATCCTCAGCATTCTGACAACCCGGTACAAGAAGCTGAAATAGAGAGAAACAGCCACGCCCTGTCAGGTGCCTGCCTCACCCTGCCAAGGGCAGCCTCCAGGGAAGTCGTTACATCCTGGGCAAGAGCCACAGGGCAGCAGAGACGCAGGTCATTGAAGGCAACCAGAATGTTGTTCAGGAAGCAGGCAAGAGGTGGGAAGTCCAGCAGCACCATGGGAGGCTGCAGGGTTCCTGGCTGGGTGGCTGGCACTGTCACAGGGATGGTGCTGCCCAGGACAGCAGGAGCAGAGATCAGCGTGTAGGAGTTCATCTCATCTTGGAATTTGTCCACTGCTTCCTGAATCGCCTTCCTGAAAGTGCCAAATGCAACTTGCTGGAACACTGGGGCCAGCTGGCCCCGGAAATCAGCTCCCACCCTGCTGAAGGACAGGCCAAAGTACATGCACTGACCCAACAGTGAGTCCAAGCGGCTGCCCACCCCCCGCTGGAGGTCATTGTCCAGAACCTGCAGGAATTGTGAAACCTTCTGCAGCACCCAGCCATGGAAGATGGCACTCTCATTGACCACATGCTCGCCAGGAGGCAGCAACGGCTCCTCGTCCGAGAAGATGGCGCGATACTGTGTGATGATGTCAAAGAGATGGACGCGGCAGGCCTCGATGGTCTTGGTGATGTGGAAGTAGGGGTCGTCATCAGGGATGGAGGCTTGGATGGAGTGGAGCCAGGCGTCCCGGGCCTGCAGAAACTTGATGCGCAGTTCGGCCTCCGTGAAGACATCCATGCGCCGCAAGTAGCCAATGACACGCAGGCAAGCAGGCAGCTGGATATTAGTGCGCAGTTGCTGGATCAAGTGATTCAGCATCAGCTGTGAAGACTGATGCACTTCGTCCACAATGCCCTAGAGGCAGGGAGAGAGAGACCTGAGCTATGAGACAGTCCACCACAGCCTCAAGCTTCATGCCCCAAACCTGAACTCCAAACGTCACCCCCCCAAACCACACTCCTCTCAGAGCAAGACCCCACCCACTGCGTGGAGGCGAGTCAACCCATGCCAGCCACCACCTGAGGAGCTCATCCCAGACCCAGGGGCTGCAGCCCCCCAGCATGGGCAGCACTATTGGGACGAACCTGGACGACGGGGATGGAGGAGTGTTTCCTCTCCAGCCGGCGCACGTAGGCAGCGAGCTCCAGGGCCTCCTCGTAGTAGCCGTTGCGGACGCAGGTGTCCATCAGCTGCGGGATCTCCAGAATCTCCAAGATCTCCGTGTGCCGGTTCAGGGTCAGGCTGTTCATGCGGCGGCTGGAGGCGATTTCCTCGGCGTCCCGCAAGAAGCTCCTGCCGGAGGAAAGGAGAACTCAGCCCCGCCCCCCCCAGCCCCGGCCCCCCCGGCCCCGCCCCCCCAACACCCCGGGCCAGGGCCCCCCCCGGGCCCACCTGCAGGTCTCCTGGAAGCCGGGCAGCCGCCCCAGGAGCCGGGCCAGGCCGCGCTCGATGCCCCCGAAGCCGCGGCCCGTCTCGCTGGTGCACTCGGCCGAGCGGATGAAGATCTTGTAGTGGGCGAAGGCCAAGTGCCGCGTCTGGGCGGCGGCCAGCGCCCGCTCCTCGGCCAGGCGGCCCGGCTCGCGGCCCAGCGCCTCCAGCCCCAGCCCCGCCAGCTCCGCCAGGTACCCGGCCAGCTCCGGCCCTGGCGCCGACCCCGGCGCCCCGCGGAACAGCCAGGCCAGCAGGCTGGCCTCCTCCAGGGCCGCGCCGGCCGCCGCCATCTTGGGGAGAGCGCCACGACACGCAGGTACGTGCTATCCACGGGGCGCCGGACTCTATGGTGTGGGGGGCACTCTACCCCGCCTCTCGGCAACTCTACTGCTCTGGAGACACTTGGTCTAGCGCCCCCTACAGCTCCGCGAACTCAAACCCGGAACGCGCGTCCCTCCGACTCTATGGCACTGAGCGGGGTACGCTGGCCCCACCCACCCCGGGACGCTCTATGTTCCAGACTCTACTAGCCCAGGGCTGTTTCCGGTTCCGGGCTGTCCCCTCCCCCACGTGGAGCAGTGCCCTGACTAAGCCCGGAGCTGCCGGGTGCGGCGATGCGGCCCCTGACGGAGGAGGAGACCCGGGCCCTGTTCGAGAAGCTCGCGAAATAGTGAGGCGGGGCCGGGGTAGCCGGGGGGGACTTGGCCTGGCCCGGGGGGGCTGGGCGGAGGTGGGCCTGGCCCGGGATAGCCGGGGAGAGGGCCCGGGGAGGGGGCTGGGCGGAGGCGGGGTTGGCCCGGGGTAGCCGGGGGGGAGGGGCTGGGCGGAGGTGGGCCTGGCCCGGAGTAGCCGGGGGGGAGGGGCTGGGCGGAGGGGGGCTTGGCCCGGGGTAGCCAGGGGGGGAGAGGCTGGGCGGAGGGGGACTTGGCCCGGGGTAGCCGGGGGGGAGGGGCTGGGCGGAGAGGGACTTGGCCCGGGATAGCCGGGGAGAGGGTCCGGGGTTGGGGCTAGTGGCCCGTCCCGGGACCCACCGCTCACGGTCTCTCTCCCCACAGCATCGGCGAGAACATCCAGCTGCTGGTGGACCGGCCCGACGGCTCCTACTGTTTCCGCCTGCACAAGGACCGGGTTTACTACGTCAGGTGGGCGGCGCAGCCGGGCTGGAGGCCCCAGGCCACAGGCGCAGGCTCCGCAGCTGCCATTGAAGTGACCGGTTCTGCAGACTGGGCCCTGCTGCGTCGGGGCAGGGATTGGGCCCAGGGCGCTCGGTCTCCTGGTCCGTTCCTGGAGAGGGCGGGGCTGATGCTGCTTGTGACTGCAGGTCCCCAGCCAGGTTGCCCCGCCCCCTCCGTGCCTCTGGCTGACAGTGGGGGGCCTGGCGCTGGCTAAACCTTCTCCTTTAGGTGTTGAGGTTCTCTGGGAACTAATCACACGTTGGCTGCGTTTGCTCTTTCCTAGTGAGAGAATCTTGAAGGTGGCGACCAGCATCCCTGGGGACAAGCTGGTGGCACTGGGCACCTGCTTTGGGAAGTTCACCAAGACCCAGAAGTTCCGGCTCCACGTCACTGCCCTGGATTACCTGGCTCCCTATGCCAAGGTGAGAGGCTGGCTAAGGAGACGCTTTCAGGCAGCAACCTGATCCTTGGTCATGTTTAGCAGCACTGGGGTGCTGTGCTCCCTGTAAGCTGCTCCTTGAGCAGCCCAGGAGGCATTGAAGTGCTGCCCAGCTGATTAGCACAGAGGTAGCATGTGCTCAGGTGCCCCTCCCCCCATGTTGCTCCATTCTGCAGCTGCTCACAGGACCCTCCTGCTGGCTGTGCAGAGCAGGGGTGGGGGAGGGTGCTGATCCCCCCTCCCCCAGCCCCTGTACCCCATCTCCGCAGGGCTGAGGGGACATAGCCTGGCTCAGAACTCAGAGCTTCTGCAGGGAAGGGTGAGTGACTGAGTGCCTTTCTTTAAAGAGAGTGCACTGTTTCTGAGACTTCCCCAGCAGCCAGCTCACACAGTCTGTCTCTCTCCCCACCCATGTGCCCCATTCTCCGCAGGGGAGGGGAGACAACAGGGCTCAGGACAGAGCAGGAGAGCTTTCCCTGGGTGCCTTAAAGAGACAGCATGGAGCATCTCTCAAAAACTTTCCCACCAGCCAGCACACACACAGTCTGTGTGACACACAAACGCTGTCCCTGTGTTGTCACACACACCTCCCAACATATACTTATATTATTGTTGTTACTTCTTGCAATGTACATATATTCTCTGTAATTTTATTCTTTCAAAGTGTGTTTAGTGTTTTGACTGGTCTATGCATTTCATTTTTTTCTTACTACTGAAAGAATTAAATTTAAGTGTGAGTTCTAAAATGCCTAACCTGTCCTGGCTGGAGTAATTATCCCTCTTTAACTTTTAAAAAATACTATATCTAGGTTTCTTGTTTCTACAGGTGCACATATTTATTCCACACATGGAAAAAATTAGAGGGAACCTGGGTGGGAAAAGGGTGTAATATGTCTGCAGACCCTATAACTAAACAAGATGAACCAATTCTTCCTCATACTCATTTGCTCTTACGTTGCGCATATCCCCTACCCTGTGTCACTCTAGATTGTATGCATGGAGTGTCTCTTTAATAGATTTATACAGTGCCCAGGACAGTGGGGCCTGATCCTGTTTGAGGTCTTTAGGTGCTACTAACTATTTACTGCTAATATTTCCCTCCCTACTCACTCCCCTTGTGGCACTGGAGCTGTCTCCAGTCTCAAGTGTCTGCCTTCTGGCTCACCCTACATGCAGGAAGTAATCTGCTTTCTGTGGGCTTCCCTGGCACTAACCCCCACTGGCCTCAGCCTCTGGTCCCCTTACATAACTGCATGAAGAGCAAAAGGAAACAACAGCCTGTTACAGGTCTTCCCTGTTGTCTCCCATGCCCCAGATACCCTACTGGAGCCTTGCTTCATAAGGTGGTATCACCTGTGTCTCTATCCTTGTGCCCAGTTGCATGAGGAATAACCTCGTAGGTTCAGCAATAAGTTTAACTTGTGAAGATTTGGGTGAGCAACTGCTGTGCCTCCTGAGGCTGGGTGCTTTTCTCTTGCAGTATAAAGTGTGGGTGAAACCTGGAGCAGAGCAGTCCTTCCTTTATGGGAACCACGTGCTGAAATCTGGCCTAGGCCGCATCACCGAGAACACAGCTCAGTACCAGGGTGTGGTGGTGTATTCCATGGCCGATGTTCCTCTGGTAAGTGACAGTGCTGGTAGGGGAGTGGATTGTTCTTCAGAAAACAGTGATGAACTTGCTTTGAGCAGAGCAGTGTTGATACAAGTGGGTGCCTGAGTTTCACTATTCTTAATTCCCCAGGGTTTTGGAGTAGCAGCAAAGTCTACCCAGGACTGCCGGAAAGTGGACCCCATGGCGATCGTAGTGTTTCATCAGGCTGACGTTGGGGAGTACGTGCGGCATGAGGAGACACTTACTTAAAGGGCAGCCAGCAGCACAAGGCTCTGAGGACTCAGCTGCACATGGCAATGAAGCGTGTTGTGAAATCAGAACTCAAAGCAGCAGCAGGGAGCTCGCCTGGGATGGGGCTTTGCAGGCTGCTGTGGAGGATTACAGACCAGTCTACCTGTGACTTAGTCATAACTATTGTGAGCTCTGAGGAGTGCCTGTCCCAGCCTGAAGGAGACAGGGATTACATAAAACGTGTTTTCTATCTAATAAAAACCATGTTGGTGTGGCCTAGTGAAAGAACTCAGCTACTTAGTCCTAAGCTCTGCCCAGGAACAGCTCTTACGCTCACAGACTAAAGGCAGTTTTCTCAGTAGTAGCTGCGGAGGGGGGTAGATCACCTTAATGCAGCCACCTACTCCCTCCATGGGTGCTAGGGCAAGCTGGAAGTTCTGTGTAGCAGGAGACGGAGGTGAACACGGCTGTTTCAGTCAACAGGAACAAAGTGATTCCTCCCCTCCCCCAGGATTGTTTCTGCCTTGTTCCCCAACAGAGACCCAAGTACAGCGAGAGGGGGAGCTGACAGGGTTGTGCAACTGGAGGACACCATGACCACACCCCCGGGGCTAATCAGAAGCCGTGTAGGTGGGTGCTGTAGCAGTGGCTTCCGTGCCAGGGAGCAGCCCTGGTTCCTAGAGGATGGTGGCTTCAGACAGGACAGTGCTTGCGCAGTGTGAACTGTTTCTTTTATTTATAATATGTGAACAGCTTTTCAAGCCATTTCACTATTAGACCATTGGGCAGGTTAGGCCTAAACCAACAGTGAACCATCCCCTCTCCCTCCCCCCAAAATGGGTCTTGTGCTACAGGCCGAGTAGAGAATAAAGATAAGATAAAGAGCCAGCTGGACGCTAGGGCATTGAGGGGAATTCTGTACCTGAAAAAATTCCCCAGTCCAGCTCCTTCCACAGGTAGGATCTCCCATTCTTCCATGGAGGCGGAGGGGAGAAAGGATGAGATGGAGTTCAGTGTGCTCTGCAGTGTTACGGGCCTGTCCTGTGGTCCTTCCTGCTGCTTGGGTCCAGCAGTGGTGTAAGCCAGAGGCCTTAGCACCTCGGTTTGTTGGTGGCAGTAGTGGGCTGCACATTGAAGAGCCGCTTTAGGAAATACAGCTGCAGGACACCCGAGAGGACAATGACGAGGCTCTGAGCCAGTGACCACCAGTTCACGTAGTTATAGTTGGACTGAAGGATGAAATAGTCAGCCGCTTTCCTCATCCGGGCAAAGTTATAAAAGCGCCACATGTGGAAGACGTGGGCCTGCAGCTTGCGGGTGCTCTCCTGCAATGAGCACAAGGACAGGTAATGAAATCCTTCTCCCAACCCTTGATTAGATTGTGGAACTCAATGGCACCAGGTATCACCGAGGCCAAGAACTTGACCCTATCATGCTAACTGTTTTGGAAGAGCTTTAACTATGTGCTTCAGGACTCAAGACAACCTCTAGTAGTGGGGGTTGGGATGAAACCTTTGTGGGGACATTATCCCACATCTGCCTTCTGCCAGGTTTCTTGAATATTCCTGTGAAGCATCTGGTGCTGGCCACTGTCAGGCAGGATACAGGGGTAGATGGACCTTAGGGCTGATCTGGTCTGGCAGTTGCTAAGTTCCTATGAGAACCAGTAAGGGGAAGAATGGAAGCCCCACAGACCTCCCACAGAGCCTGCAGGAACAGATCTTTCATCATTTGGGATTGAATGACAAGAGCAGGGTGGTTCAGGATTGATACATTCCATCCAGATCCCCAGCAGTCAGCCCCATCCGATTTCATATGCCCCACTGACAGACCTCTCCCTCAGCCACCCTTCCTGTTTTTCACACAACCCCGTGACCAAAAGCAGCACTGTATTCACACGCTACACATACTATGGGTTGAACATAGGCCCTGTGAGGTATCACTTGGAAACTAATAACTTGCTTGTCAATATCCTGGTGAGATGTACACAACATATGTAGAGTTATGAATTCCCCTGTACGGTGGTGATAGCACAGCCCTGGCTAGGCAAAAGTTGTTTAGGACAGACCTGTTTAATACAGGAATGTGCACACCTCAATTTAGATCTAAGGAGTAAACAGGGTCCTTGAGACAACAAAAGGGGGAAATGGCAGGAGACAAGCTGCATTTCAGCATATACAGCGGAGAAGAACGCGCATGGAGCCACTTTCACCACCAGTCTCCATGTTGCTGCCTTTAGAGTTTGAATAAACGTTGCTTTGAGGGTTAATCCTCAGAAGAACCCACTTCAGAAGGTGGCTGGACTATAAAAGCAAGGGGCAAAACCACCCCAAAGCGCGCTCTCTCTCTCACCTAAGATGACAAAGGAGCCAACCCTTTGACTTTATCAGAGATCCTGACCTGAGAATTTGGTCAGCAATTTTGCTAAGGATTTTATCTTCAACCAAGTCTAGCTTCAGTTTTAGCTACTAGACAGTGCTTTATCTTTAGTTTTCTTGTAACCATTTCCGACTTTAATGCCTTGCACTCACCTAAAATGTCTTTAAAAAATAAAATGAGTTTCTTTAACTACAATCAGAACTAATCCAATGCTGTGTTTGGACTGAACTGTTTGGGTAACTCAAGTTAAGGCAGCAAACTTGCGTATTGACCCCTTAGAGGGGCAATGGATTTCTAATACCTGAACTGCTCAGCAGCGGGCTGGACAGCAGAACACGTTTTGGGGAAAATTCAAGACTGGGAGTGTGTTGGGGTCACCCTGCAGGTAGTAACCAAGCCAGAGGGTGACTGGAGTGTTGCCGACAGGCTGCTGGGCCCGTTGGCTACACACAGTCAAGGTGTGACCTGCATGCTGTTTGGTCGGCCCAGGTTGGAAGCTACAGCAGCAAAGCATTGTGAGGCCCCCAGGGCTACAGGGCAGGCAGTGACACAGCTACTCATTGATCTGGATTGCACCCCAGAATGTGACACCCCCCCATTCCTGGCTCTCTCCAGAGCCAAGTGTCTGACTGATTTAACACTACTCCAGTTGCTGCCCCATGTGTGTTTCCTGGGAGCAGCAGTTATCCTTAGCTCCCCATTTACTTCCATGTGCCTCATTTTCAAAACCAAGATGCCCGTTTGAGCTTGCTTCAGCCCTGCAATTGATTAAATAAATTTATAAATTAAATAAATAAAATTAAAAAAAATAAGTAAAAATTTATTCCAAGGCAGCTGACGGTGCAAATAAAACATTACCTCAATTGCCTCCAGTGTGTCATTCATTTTCTTCCTTTCCATGTCTGGCGAGTTTTGTAGGTCAAAGCCTTCATAGAACACACCAAAGTTGAGATAAACCTGCACGACACCGAAGTGGTTGAGCCGATTGCTCAAGCACAGCTGGTAAAAACCTGTAGAGGGAAGTGGTTCGAAGCATCAGAGGAGAGCAACAGGTGCTGTGACAGTCAGACATTACCCCAAATCCTCCGCTCTGTTAGCTCCCATTTACCCCTTCTCTGCAGCAGAGACATGGTCTCTCTGAGCTTAGCAGCTGCAGAAAAGCTTGGTTGCCTGTATAGTCAAGTTCTGAGCTCAGTATCACACATGCTGTGTCTAGCAAGACTTTTACAGGACTATGGCTTAGATCATTAACGATCTGCAGGAGGATTGGAGTAGTCCAGCTCTCATGCGGGCCAGGGAGGTAGCAGGGGTGGCAAGAACCTGTCTCTTTGGTGGGGAAGTTCATCTGTCCTCGTACATCCTGGGACGTGCCCATCTGGAGGCCGCTGGGATCGTTTGCAGTGGCCAAGACGTGTCTGTCATGTCCAATTCCTGAAGTCCGTTGTACCTGAAGCCAAGAGACAATGAGCAGAAGAGGGAACTTTGGGTGCAGCTCTGAGTTCTAGCAAAGAACAAGCCTGACCCATGCTGTCCTCAGAAATTCCCATGGGAACAGATGGGGCCGTGTTGCTTATAAAGGCAGCAAAGCCCATTACCGTTCTCAGTGGCAACTACTACACAGCTAAACTCACCTCGAGTGGGTGCCCGTGAGTTTACGGGAGCCACAGCGTCCTAAGCAGACCAGACAGGCTATGCAGAGGCACCACCTGGAGGAACAAGCACGGGACTGGGAAAGTCCTGGCTCTCCACAGTGTGTGTGGCTGGATGGTTCAGTTCCTGTCAGTGAAATGGGGAGAAATCTTTCACCCTGCAGAGTGGTAGCAAAGAGCCTCCACCTGGCAGCTGGTCACTCAGGGCTAGCTCCAGGGGACGCAGGCTCAGAAAGGAAGGCTGGGGCAAGCAGAACCTGCTGAGTCTGCTTCCTCCTCTGCCCATGTCAGAGCAAGGACACCAAGGATTTTGCCGTTTTGCGCTGTACAGGGTAATTCTCCTCTCCTGCAATCCCCTTTCTCTCCCCAACCACTTCGTTTGTGTACTGAGCCGTGCCACGGCTAGTAGAGATCTAGCTAGCACAGGGTTGGCCCCCCAACATGTTCCATGACTGGGCAGTGGATTCCCTTCCCTCCATGTACAGTCAGCCCCCAGCGGGAGCTGTGTTATGGTTCAACCCAGCCCTCCTTGCCCTTTACGCGTGCAGCAATCAGTGCTCCCAGCCGCACACCTCCCCTGCTTTGGAACAGGCTGAGAGAAGGGCGGGGGAGCACCTTGGGCTTGAACGCCAGCTCAGTCCACCGAATCCTTGAACAGCTCCAACCCCTCTACCTACAGCCCAGCTGCTTTGCTCCACACGCACCACAGATAAAGGGAGCAGCTGATAAACACGAATAGTGCCAAGAGTGCCAGGCACAAACTTCCAGATCTACTTCAATCGGCCCAGTGTAAACAGAAGCTGGGAAGTCGCAGGGTTTAAGATAAGAGGATTGGAGGGCTCCATCCCAGGCGGGAGCCCAGTACCTAGCACTGACGATACACAACCACGCAGCAAGAGACCTCGGATACTCCTGCCACTCGCAGCCCAGGGGACAGGAAGGTCTCCTGTTGTGAGTGCTCAGCTGAGTTCATGCACTGTGGAACCTCCTGCCAAGTGAAGATCCAACTAACACTGGATGCTGGCTACTAGCACTCACCCCTCTGCTACCGACTTGGCAAAGTTCCCTAGCAACCTTCGGAACAGCACATCCTCCAGAACCAGGAGACGTTCTTCTCCACTGAGGTCAAAGCCAAAGCCAGGAGTTGCCTGAAGTAATCACTAGTTGAGCCTCTAATAGTCACCACAATACAATCAAGTTCAAGCTTCCTCAACAGAGGGGAGGGCCCCAGGAGCAGCATGGTGGGGCCTTAACCTTTAGGAAGGGGGAGTTGAAAAGAAATTTAGTCAAAAAGGCCCTAAAAACCGAGTCCTGAGACTCAGCCTCGAGTGAGGTCACGAAAAGGCAGGCAACTCCCCTGAACAAAACAAACAGGAAGGGGAGCTGGGGGGCGGGGTAAGAGTCTGGCTAATGAGGTTGAAGAGGTTATTTGAGCCCCCTCTTGTTCAGGGGAAAGAAATCCAACTCCAGTGAAGTCAATAGAAAGGAGAGTAATCCATGGCATTCAGAGTGAAAATGGAAGTCAGGAGGGTTAAAAGGGGATGTTTCAAGTATGGCTGAGAAAAATATGATGCCATTATACGAATCACTAATAAACCATCAGCTAAAAAGAGAGAGACATCAGAGCTTCTGTTCCCCCTCTCATAACATAGGGGACATTCAATGAAATGAAAGAGAGCAAAATGCAAAACTAACACGAAGCAAACGCTTCCACCTGCGAGATTAGACTGCGGAACTCATTGCCAGAGGATGTTGCTGTTGCCAAGAACTTAGCAAGATTCAAAAAGGGATTGGACAATTATATGGGTAACAAGAATATCCAGAGTTACAATAGTTAATGCTAACTAATTTTGAAGAGACAATAAACCTCGTGCCTCAGGATTTAAACCCATCTCTTTAAGGAATTAGGAAGACAGCTAATATGTCTGTGGGGAGGTGATGAGACGATCATCCCACACCTGCCTAATACAAGGCTGCTTCCATCTTCCTCTGAAGTATCTGGCTCCGGCCACTGTCAGAGATTGGGCACTGGACTAGAGGGCAGCTCCTGTGTGCTACCAGGACAGAACACCGTCCTCATCGCCTTCCTTCAAGGGCGAGAGCAAAAATCGAGGGGTTCAGAGGCAGGGATGGACGTTTTGAGGACAAGAATGGGACTGATCAGTTCAAAGAAGACATTAGAAGGGACAAAATAGAGGCGTGGAGAAGGTAGGTCGGGCACTCCTATTCACACCCGCTCAGCATACAAGAGCAAGCAGACATTGAAAGTGAAAGGCAGCAAGTTGATACAGAAGATACCATTTTTAAAAATTCTGAAGCCAGAAGGGACCATTTAGATCATTTAGTCTGATAAAAAATATATATATATCTTTAGCTAGTCGTTTGGAGTGGGATTAGAACCAGCAGCTGCCAAACTCCAGGGGAAATTGAGTGCTCCAAAGAACCCAGCACCCCAGACAGCTGGCCATCCTGATAGCTGGAAAGATTCAGGAGTTTGTCTTTTTTTCAGTTGGGGATCTTGTGTGTGCACAATGTAAATGTTACACTACAGAAACTACCTGCAATGTTTTACACAATGGACGTTTAACCTGTGGAACTCACTGCTGGAAGAGCTCATTGAGACAAAGTTTAGGATTCAAAAAAGGTTGGAGATTTAAGCGAACACTGAGAGCATCCAGAGTTACACTAACGAGGATTTTGTAAAGTAACTGTTTTGGGGAGCTATAAGCCCTCCTGCTTTAGGACATAAACCAGCTACTGACTGACAGCCTCTCTCTAAGAGCAGGTTATTGCCTAATCGTTGACTACAGGATTCATTCTACCTTCCCCCTGAAGCAGCTGGTACTGGCTATTGCCAGAGACCATGACAGCTGGATCCACTCTGGCAATTCCTCCATTGGATATGCAGCTGTCTGGCTGCGGGAAGTTCTTTATTTTACCAGGAAATTCCACTGAGCTGAAAACCTGCCATTTGCAAGAGTCCTCCCCAGCACTCACCTCATAGCTGAAGTAGAAGTATCCGCTCTGATGTGCAAACTGCCAGAAGCACTCTGTGCCACCTGCAGGGACAACAATGGCGAAGTCATAGCGATCAGCTCCACGGAAGAGAGGCTGTTCACTGGAGCCACTCAGGGGCTCGGTCTTTGGGCTCCTGGCAGGGCCTGTCAGACTAAGCAGACCCACAATCACAGCCAAAGGAAAG
This sequence comes from Terrapene triunguis, assembly GCF_002925995.2. Taxonomy (NCBI): domain Eukaryota; kingdom Metazoa; phylum Chordata; order Testudines; family Emydidae; genus Terrapene; species Terrapene triunguis. Next base: position 303,451 of record NW_020697213.1, read on the forward strand.
AGTGGGACCATGCTGCCTTGTGAGCCTCCACCCCTCTGGCTGGGGCAGAGCAGGAGCATGGGTCCCAGGATGCAAGGGGATAATCATTAACTTCACTCCTCACTCTCTGCTTTTGCCAAACATTTTCCCTTCAGCACACAACACAGCTGCACTTATCCAAACATCAGAGGCACTTGGAAGGAGTTCAACTCCTCAAGGTAATCTCAGTGCAATTACCAGGCCTGCATGGGCAGTTGTGCAGTTTGTCCTCATTAGAGCTTAACCGTCTGAAACATTTTGTAAAACCTTTGAAGAACCGTCACTAGGTACAAACGGTCCTTCCTGGGGAACTGCTTGTTCTGGGGGCAGGCTGGGTGTCCTGCACTCAGACTTCTGTCGACAGCCCACACCATGGTCTGAAGGACTCTATTATAGTGATTAGTGTGTTAAAACATTCCTAGAAACTTTATTTAGCACAAGAAATCTAGACACTGATCACAGAGCAACAATATGCCAGAGAAGACCCAGGGACTTGGCTACATGGGCTGTGTGCCCTACATCTTCCACTACCTTATGCTGCCATCCCATCTGGGTGCTGCAAGATAGGTCCTGTTTCATCTTTGACTGTGACTTCTCTTCTCTTATGGAGTCTGTGGCAATGTCCTCACTCTGTAAATGGGAAAGGGGCACCACTGGCTGGAAAGTGTTCTATTGCATAGAGTGGAAGGCAAGCAAAGGGCTGGTATTGATATTTGGATGTGGGATGATATTTATTCTCATGCCCTCGTATGGCACAAGGAAGAAAGTGTCCCATGTTTCTCCCACTGACACTTATTAATCTGGTTTACTGTAACTGGCCCAAATGGAACTACTAAACAGGGGAAACACTTCACAGCCAGGCCACTCAAGCACAGAGGAAAGTTTCAGAACAGAAGAAAATATAAAATAAACAGGGCAAAGGGCAGGGAGAAAGTCTGGCTAATAGCAAAGTTGAAGAGGTTACTTGAGCCACTTGTATCCAGACAGCCAGGAGTTCCTCTGGTGAGGTTCCTTCCAGCAAGCGCTAGTGCCAAAGGACATGGCTAAGGCAAGCAGGGGACCAGAGGACCCAGCACCAGTGACAATGGAAGCAGCTCACAGGACCCCTGCTGTTGGGGTATTTCTGCAGCTAGAACCGAAGGAAATTAAATGCATGAGTGTTGGTGGAAGCGAGGGGAAGATGATACATAAGTGCCTCTGAAATCCACTTGTTCCTAATAAGCAGCAGCATCCCACCGGATAGGGGTACAAGACTTTCTGGCACTCCAATTCAGTTAGTTGCTGATGCGATGCTCCCGGCTTCAGCTGGCTCAGGAAGTGAATGCAGGATGAAATTCTGGTTGTTAACAGGGTGTCCCACAAAGCTGTCACTAGGCCACTGACCCAGGGATATGCCAAGCTTCTCCCTTTTCAAGGTGGAATATTTACCTGAGGAGGGAATGCTGGGGAGATGCAAATCAAATTTGTTGCAATTGTTATATCCAACACAGGAACTGCTTTATTTTACATGATGGGTTCAGACATGGGATCGGACTTGGCATTAGAAGGCAAGGCATGTCTGGGGCCTGCCAGAGATCCCCAGAGACCTTTCAGAGATAATGCACTATTCCAGGAAACAGACACAAGGAAGGGAATTTTGCGAAGAAGGAGGCAAGTCAAACCAACTAAACACTAACTTTTAACTTGATATCTGGCTCCAAACATTCTAGAAACTAATGAGCACAAAGACAAAACAAAACATCTATTTTAAAGCATCAAAAAAATGTGGAGGAAGAAATCCCCACTCAATATAAAAATGTACAAAGCAGAGAAATGTGGAAACAAACGCCAGTCCCCTTGCCAAGAAACCAGACTTCTGCCGGTGCAACTCAGCAACAGCTCAGCCTACACTGCTGCTTGCCCCTCTGGGAGGGGCAGATGGAGAAAGCCGATCAGCCAAGTGATTCACAATCGGTTTAAGAAAATGAATATAGATAAAACAGTCGGTGACAGGATTATCCTGCCATTCAACCAGTGTCTGAGTAGAGAAAGCTGCGACCCAGCTACAGGCCACTCAGGTTCCAGCTCGAATGCTCATAGGGCAAAGGCTGCCAGAGTCCTCGCTGTTTCTGAACATATACAAAATGTCAGCATTGTAGCACTTTTACTAGACTATTTCCAGAGTTACTCAGGCTGTGTTGCTTCGGTTGACAGACAAAGACCTAAATTTAGTGACTCCAGCTAAATACAAGAACTAGGAAGGTGTCCCAAGCTCTAGTTAAACTTTGCTTCTTCCAGCTGTAGCATTCAGCTCTCCCAAGCAGCCATAACAAGTCTTCACATCATTCCTATCACATTGCTAGGAAGGGGACTACAAGCTTCCTCCCATGACAGTTGTTGCTTTGGTCCATCTTTTGGAGAGAAATGAGAGCAAGTGTCACTCTAAAAGTTCCTCAACTGCAGTTTTCAGTGGAGTCCCAGCTTTTTCATGGTCCGCCAGCGATCCTTAATCATCACCGAGGTGCGATTCTCAAAGGGGAACTTTTTGCAAATGATTTTCCAGTTCCCTTCTCCAAACTTCTTCACTCCTTCTCTGATCCACTCGCTTTCCTGCACTGTCCACCTCTGCAAAAGAAGAACAAGGGGTGTCATGACTCTTAAGGCACAGGTCCTATCACCTCTACACTAAAGGCTTCTTAGCCTCCTTGGTCCCCCTTACATCCATACTATCAGCACCTTCTTATAACATAGGAATAAGGCACAGGTACCTCGCCAATAACTCCAAGGTACCCAATGATCACTCCATTCCAGAAGAATTGTTACAATGGTTATATACCAGGAAAATACTATAGCTGAAGTTCAGGATTAGTTCTGTTTCCCACATCACAGTGTAGATTACACAGGAAATTCTCAGGAGTTATTGCTCTTGTATCCTCCAAGTAATCATGGAGAGAGTGTGGAAGTTACATGCCCTGTGCAACGTTCATACAAGTAAAGAGAACTAACTACCTGCGGCTCATGGAAGGAAAGTGCTGCGTTCAAGGGCACTGTGAATTTCAGTGACAGGAGGCCAAGTATAACGGAAGAGGTGAACCACAGGAAAGCAAACACTGAAAGATGTACAGGTAGTATAAAAGTGAACACCCATTCACTTGTCAGAAAGTTGGTTACTGCAGGCATCAGATTTTGGAGCCTTTACAAGGCAAATGCTGCCAGGTGACAAACTCTGTGTGTGGTGCCACTGGCATGCACCATGCTTTTTCACTGCATGGAAAATCCGACGGACCCAGCTCCAAACAATTGGCATCAGACAAAAGGGGGCAAGTAAGGAGGATTCACTCAGGAGACACCAACCCCGGCACCTCCTGAAAGAGTATTTATATTTTTAATACTAGCTGCAGGCTTATTTAGGAATGATGTGGTTTCTAGGATGTGTTCTGGTTCTCCGCCTCTTCAGCTCACTTACCTGCTGAGCGGTTCAGGAAGCAGATGCCAGCCAGGATAAGCGGCACACAGTATTTTAGGCCTCTACCACTTTCCTGGCTTTTAGTGGACAAACTTAAGCCAGGCCCTCTCAATTTAAAGATCCGTGCAACCCAACTCACCCCCTTGTAAGTTCAAAGCTTAGATAATGCAAGCATTGATCAAGGTACTCCAGTCCCTTAGTAAATATCATCTGTCAGTTCAGCATCTCAGAGTTCTCCATTCAGTGTGCATCAAATCACTTGGACTCTTCTACCTGAGCTGATACCAGAGGCTAAGAAATCTCTGAACAGCAAAAGGGATTTCCCCTTTCCAACCTTTTCTATTGCTTCACTACCCCTGCAGAGCCCTGCTTTGGGCTGCTGAACGGAGCTGGAGGGCTCTATATTACCTGCTTCTTGGAACCGAGGATTGAAGAGCTGTGGCTATTTCTCCCAGGGGACTCTGAAAAATAAACCCAAGGAGAGTCATATTTCAGCATTCACCTTCTGCTACGCATGTATCTCCCAGAGAGACTGGCTTTAGCTGGCTCGATTACAGGGAGAGAGCGGCATGGCCACCAGGGGAACACCCTTGGCCAGGGTATGGAAAATAGAAACAAATGCCCTTACTTCCTCTAGCTTCTAGAATTCCACATACTGAAGGGACACTTGGCCATTCTGATCCAAGCCCTGGTTACTCATAAGAAGTGTAACTAAAGAAATATAATAACTAAGACGGCGTCAAAAGGAATTAGACTTGTCTCAGGTTAGCGAATGTGTCTAAGAAAAAAAAAAAGAGGACAGCCTGAGCCCAAAAGCGTCCTCAATAGAAATCCCTGTTCCTAAATGGAAGCATGTTCAGGCCACAGCAGGGAAGGTCCCAGATGTTAAACAGCATCCAGAAGAAAAGTCTTAGCGGTGATTAATTGCACCTTTTGAAACAAGCATGCAAATGCTGATCTGCCACCCTACAGCTGTTAATGGGAAGGAACTGCTTTTGGGCTGGGTCTCAAACTAGAATAGCTGACAATGACTGACAGGTCTGAAGCTGTAACGAGAGGGTACTTGCTAGATGTTCCATGATCAGGTACACAATGGATTTAGCAACATCCCATTGTTTGGGCCCGCCTAAGAAAGGACATCATCTCCGTTTCTGCAGTCTTATAACGGCAACCGTAGTCCCAAGCTTTCCAGGGTTATGGGATTTCTAGACTTTTGGTTTCTGTCAAGGATTCAAGGCAACAGAGTGCCCCAGGGCCAACAGCATGGCTGGGACCAGCAATTAAAGAGCGTGCATGGCAAAAATAGCATACTTACTCTTGTCCAGGAAGAGCTCATCTTCCTCACTCCATGTGTCCTTTTCTTCTTGCCCATTCGAGGTGTTCCATCTTGCTTTCAGTGGCCTGAAAACACACAACACACATTTTAACTGCAACAAGCCAGCCTGGTTAATGAGGACTGAAGAGACAGTCACTGCAGACAGCTAAATCACACATCCAAAAGGAACACAGACCACTGACTAATTACCTAGAGGCCACTGGTAAAACGGTCCAGGACCACCTTGGTACCAATGAGTCAAGACTAAGATCAGTATGCAGCACTGGGAAATGTGGGAGCTTGCCTGACAGCTGGATTATGTAGGTTTGCTTCACCTCCACAACACATGCATCTTAGTCCACTGCCATCTGACTGGTTTTGTAGGTAAAGGGTGCCATATGTGTATGTCTGGCATTCAAAGCCACTCAGTGCCATTTTAATACCTACAGGAGGTTCTCTCTTTGGACCTTGACAGATCCCTGTATCAAACACACAAGAAGCAACTGAGAGCGAACTATGTAAGAATTAAGCAGTTGCTGCAAACTGATACAAACAACTGAGCTACCAAGAAAGTGCCGTGCACGTGGCATGAAACAGACAATGGAATGGGGCAGGAGCACTTAGCAAGAGTCACATGCTCCACAAGGCTGCTATGACATTTTTACTACAGGCAAAGCCACCTGGTTCCAAACCAATTATGTTCCTTATTTCTCTTGCTCACATGCACGCACTCGACTCCTTACAGGATAAGATTCAGCTGAAATCAGGTGCATTTAAAATACTTTAAAAGGATCCATTCAATTAGTTTTAATATTACAGCAACTACATGAAAACAAATGCTCCCTGTTAGTAATACTCTTGTGCATTCCATCGCTGTGGCAGCATGCAAGCATTTTCACACAGATGTATACGCGCATTCGGGAAGGGGAAGGTTTGAAGATCAACTCCTGAAGCAAAAGCTGACATCCTTTGTCACCAATAGCCATCACCATCAGCACCGCTGCCATTTAAAGCATTGCATCCTAGCTAGCATCTTAGTCAACAACAATGGGCGGCAAGAGCCAAGGAGTCAGGGAGCTCTGGAAACATACCAATCCCGGGTGCTCCGCAGGGCACTGGGAACAGCTGGGGCCTACTGAACTGAATAAAATGCTTTACACTTGTAGTGGCCAACTTCCAAGCATTTTAGTGCTTTGGCACTTAACATCTTAAGCACATCAAACCTGAACTGCTAAGCTCTAAACCAGTCTCTTTTCAAGCATGAAAGTTCATGCAGCTCAGTAGGGTCTGCTCTGCAATCAGTCCCCTGAAGTGCTCCTAAGTCTGAAAACCTTATGGAATGACTGTGTTTGCCTCATCTCTCCTGGGGAGCTCAAGTACTGCTCAGGAAAGGGAATTCCCTGCTGTTTCATTCCTGCAGATCCACAGTACCGCCTTAAGTGTGTAAAAGCAGAGGTCCTCGTCTGCACAGCCTCCAAGATGCATTAGAAGGGAACCCTGCTACACGCTCATCAAGTCCTACAGAAAACATGCATCCCAGAAGCCTGGCTCCAGAGAAAGGTTTGTTCCCACATATCCACCCACTCCCTACTCTAACTTACAGCTAAGGTACAAAACAAGTGTGGAAGAATTAAAGTAACTTGCATCAATATTCTATTACTCTTAAAATTCATACATGATTTAACTTCATCACTGATGTGAAAATTTACCTTAATCTGTCCCACAAAACATACCTACAAACTCCAACCTGTGTATTACTAACTGCAGATTTACATAGTCAGATGCATACACTGCGAAGCCGTTTGCAAGGATGTCAAGGGTCAGCATTAAGGTTATTGGAATGTAGGTGGCGAGCTTTCCCATGTTGCTAACCACATGTATGAACTACAAGGGCAATAGAACATTTGCTTTAACTATCCATTTCCACATTTTCCAAAAGGGAGGGATTTTTAACATTCTAGTTTCGCACTGATAAGATTATATTGTTTAACGTAGCAATGTTAGCTATACGTTCTCAAAGTATTGCATCTGCGTTAGAATACAGCGTCACAGATGTGCTTCATACTTGGGACTTCTGGAAGATACACGCTGAACATGTGGCTTTTGAACAAGAGTCCTGAATGCAGACGATACCACTGGCTCCTGGGATGAGTCTGGAGTCTCACTCAAGTCAGTGCTCTGGCTGTCCTGCTCCATAATCAGTCTGCTTATCGTGAACAAGCGTTTACTCTTTGGAGGGGATTTAGGTATGTCTGAGGTCTCAGAGGTCTCCAAGGGTGGATTCTCCTCTTCTCTCTGCCTCTTGAGTCTGTGGGATACAGAAGGGGACAATTGCTTGGGGAAAGAAAAGTCTGTTTCATCCAGTTTGGTAAAGGCTGCATCAGAATCTTGGGAATTTGACAAGGTCTTGAAAGCTTCTCTCAGAGCAGAAATCCCATATGTGGTTACAGTTCCAGGCGGCTGCCTATAAAATAAATGAAGCTAAGCAGGTTACATCAACGATTTCAACAATACAAGGCTCTACTTCACTAAAATCACAGCTGCTCCCCTCACTCTGCCTCACAGCTAAGCTCCTTCCAAATTCACATCCATGCAAAAGCACATCACAGACCATGAAATCAGACCTTCCCCCGTGAAATCTAGCTATTGGAGGGGACGGGGAGAGACAGGGCTGGGGGCACCCCAACCGAGGACTGCTCCCATGCACCAGGCTCCAGCTGCTAGTCCTATTCTGTCAGGGACAGGACTTCCGCTTCCCCAGCACAGCCGCTTTCAGAGGGAGCTCAGACCCACCTCCAGGTACCTCTCCCGGCTGCAGGAAGCTCCGAAGATGCTGCCTTCAGAGCCCAGCTTTCAGCCCCTTCAGCTTTGAAGGCAGCGCAGCCGCAGAGCTTCCTGCAGTCGGAAGATCCCAGAGTTGGGTCTGACCTCTCCCCAAGAGTGGCCATGCAGGGAAAGAGGAAGTCCTGTGCCTCCCCAGCTGGCCCGGACTAGCAGCTACGAGCCCCGAGCTGGGGCGGTCCCAGCAGCACAGGGGGAGATCAGACCCACCTCCAGGAATCTCCTCCAGCTGCAGGAAGCTCTGTGGCTACTGTCTTCAGAGCCCAGCTTTGAAGGCAGCGCAGAAGTGATGGTGGCAATCCCGTCTCTCTCTCTCTCTCACACACACACACACAGTGTCCCCATTTGGGTCAGGACCCCCATGGTTACAACACCGTGAAATTTCAGGTGTAAACGTCTTAAAACATTAAATTGACTAATTTTAAAACCGTCTGGCCATGAAACTGATCAAAATGGACAGTGAATTTGGTAGGGCCCTATTCATAGCAAACAATCATGCCTGAAAGATGGTCCATCACAACACAAGGCATTCCCAATCTCCACTGACTCATCTCCCTCCTACAAGAACTTCAGTGTCATGTACCATCCTGCCAGCAGTGCAGGTGAGCTACCTCCTCCAAGACCAGTAGCTCTCAAACTTTTTTAGTGGTGACCCCTTTCACAAAGCAAGCCTCTGAGTGCAACCCCCTTATAAAGATACAAAAAAGTGTTTTTAATTTAACACCATTATAAATGCTGGAGGCAACACGGGATTTGGGGTGGAGACTGACAGCTCGCGACCTCCCATGTAATAACCGCACGACCCCTTGCGGGGTCCTGACCCCCAGTTTGAGAACCCCTTGTCCAAGACAGATGTCATTACTGCTTGGTAATGACAGCAACGATCCTGAAAGCATCCGTGATGCCATATGGAATATGGGTGACCATTTATAATAATATTGATACCAATATTTCAAAATTGCAATGAATCCTACAAGATATGCCATGTAAGGTATCAGTGGAAAAGTTATGATTTGATAAGTATAATCATGTTTATATGTATCATCTTTGCATTGAGTTATACACGTGTGATATATTTGTGCTTTGTTTCTGGGTGACACTCCCAGACAGTGTGGCATCAACGCTATCCAGTCTGTTGGATGGCCCATCAAAGGCAATCAGCTGTACAATGAACCCACTGAGAGAAGCCAGGGGCTATCCTAGGACTCAGCGGGACATGCCTGTGGACAGGAGACTCCAAGTGCTTTTCCATGCCCAGGTGCTGTGAGCTTGTGTTTGGGACAAAGGATATAAAAAGGCAGCTGCACCTTCTCCATTTTCAATCCTGCTTTCCACCTCTGGAGCATCTTCTCTACAAACTGAAGCTTTTAACAAAGCACTGATAGACCCATGCAAGCTTTGGATGTTTTCCAGGGGGACTTTACAAGCCAGCAAACTCACCAATGCTGCTAAGAACCTGATGTATGGACTCTGAAGTCATATGTATGTATCTGACCGCTTTGACCATTTAACAACTCTCTTCTCATTCTTTTCTTTTCTAATAAAACCTTTCGTTTCAGATACTAAAGGACTGGCTGGCAGCGTGGTATTTTGGGTAAGATCCAAACTAGTATTGATCTGGCAATGTGGCTGGCCCTTTGGGGATCAGAAAAACATTCTGTGTAGTGCAGAGGTTCTCAAACTGGGGGTTGTAAGGATATTACCTGGGGGGTCATGAGCTGTCAGCCTCCACCCCCAAGCCCCGCTTTGCCTCCAGCATTTATAATGGTGTTAAACATATAAAAAAGTGTTTTTGATTTATTAGTGGGGGTTCGCATTCAGGGGCTTGCTGTGTGAAAGGGGTCACCAGTACAAAAGTTTGAGAACCACTGGTGTAGCAAACAGTTTTAAAAAACTTCTCACTGTACTGGACCTATTTGCTGATTGGGAGCCAGAGAACTGGAATGCAATAAAGGGGGCTGTGTGATTTCTTTTTTAGCTTCTTGATAACCATTGTGGGAGATCAGGAGCACAGTTTGGGACTAGTTGGTGAGTCTAACTTCAGTATTAACCACCAGTTTTGGCAGAATCTGCTCTCCTTTTTGCAGCCTGCCCTGACCTTGGCATTTTCAGTGTCGGCTACCGTAGGCACCTCGGATCACAGCATCCATCTGTTTCATCCCTCCAAAGAGTGGCAAACTAAATGCCATTGACCAAACCTATGTCCTCTGAATCATGGACACACCAAAACCCTTCTGTAAATATAAGGCCCTCTCATTCACCACCGGTCACAAGGGACACCTTCCCTTCCTATAGTCCAAACACTCACCAGGGTACTCTTCAGAAAAAAGATTAACATTTTAATTCAAAGCTAGACAGCCTGGTGAAAAATCCTCAAGTAGCCGCCCCTGGGGCAGCACAACTGCACTGGCACATGGCAAAAAATTACAGCTGCCAGCACAGAGTGAAACCAGTGGGTGCTACAATTCAGAAGCAAAATTCTGGCAAACTTCATTCACCATATGTGGTCAGCTTTCCTCTCTACGTTGCTAATGCATCACCACAGCTGCTCACCTCTCAAAGTCATTTGAGGACATTTCCACACTGTCTGGAGCGACCGCTGGTGGCTGCTTAGCTACTTCCACACTGTCTGGAGCCGCCGCTGGTGGTTGCTTAGCTACTTCCACACTGTCTGGAGCCGCCGCTGGTGGCTGCTTAGCTACTTCCACACTGTCTGGAGCAGCCGCTGGTGGTTGCTTAGCTACTTCCACAGGCTTTGGCGCCACTACTTCCACAGGCTCTGGAACTAATGCCAGCTTCTTAGTTTCATCAATATATTCTGAATTCAAAGTCTTTTTCGCCATCTTTGACAGGAAGAAAGCACATAATCATTACAAATAGAACTCCATGGAACTGCATTTATTTTACTCCCATTCCACAGGCATGGAACATTATTTAATTAAGTGCACAATCCCTGCAATTACTTGCTGTTCTATGGTCAGGGTGCTATTTAGTATATTGGAGATAAGATAACTGGTCATTTGTCAGGTGTTCTGCAGTAGTTACATGTGTAGAGTTAAGTTATCTTGATTAAGAACTACAATAACAACCAAGTCATTTTATAGCATGGAACCTTAAGAGAAGGTCTGAATTTTAAATGCTAAAAACTTATTCCCTTGGTGTTCTGGTTGCATAACTTTAGAGCCAGACATTTGTATCTGACTTCTGAGTACAAGTCAAAAATATTACACGTCAATAAGACAAAAACAAATTGGTAACTTCTTTCTAATTCATATCATTTGAGACTATTGTATCAACATTATAAAAGTTATCTGCATCTCTGTGAGCCAGAGATTGTATTCTAACTGAACAGAGGTGGTTTACCAAGTTTCCCCAAGGATCTACAATGACTGGAGGTGATTATTGCACATCCTGGGACAGGTAAACACCACCAACGCAGTATAACCCCAAAGGATTTTACAAATAGTGGACCAGACCAGTTTCCAGAGGCCCAGGAAACAAAAAGGCTTTCGATACAAAAAGTGAACTTAAAGCAGGGGATTGGGGGGTTGCTCTTTACCTGAAAACTGACCTGAACCTTTAACAAGAGGGCAAGCCCTGCTGGAAGGATCTGAAGGACTTTGACTCCTACCAGACCCTCATGTGAAAGATGAGTCGCTTCTAATATGCACTTAGACTTTTTATGGTTTTATGACAAATTTTCCTCTGTAATTCTTTTGTTCTTAAATAGACATACTTTGCTTTGTGAAGGCTAGCTGGTTCCTTGTCCTTCAGGAAAAAGAGTGAACCCATGGGTGGGGAGCTAGGTCAGACGGCTGGGATAGTCACAGAGAAAAACAAGCCTAAATCCCAGATCTGAAGGGAGAGAGGACGCTGCCTATAGAGAGGTGACAGCTGGAGGCCTGAGACCTAAGGGTGTATCCCTTGAACAGAACACGGAGGGGTTAGAGGTGACATGCATCAAATGCAATTTTCCCCGCAGACCATGGGGGTGACAGCTGGGGTAGGGCTGAAATGTGGGTAGCAAGGTAGACACATACGGTCAAGAGAAAGGGCTCTGAATCCTCCAGGTAGGTCTCCAAGAACTGGAACGCACTCTGCTGAAAAGTCTTGTAGGAAAAATTTCGGATCATCGTATGAGACATATTCTTCTCACGGATAATGCTGAGCAACTCTGTCCTCAGTTTCTAGTCAAGAGGCAAGAACATTCTGAATATGTACAAATGATACAAGTTACAAATGCAGGAGCTAGGGGTTTGGGTGGAGAGGGGACTTCCCCACTGACACTACAACATTATCAGCTAATTTACACTGATCTAAATTAGGAAGCAAAAGCCAAAAAGTCTGGAGTCTGTGTCAGCACTGCCAACTACACTCGCTTTCGGTGCCGGACAACGCAATGGTAGCAACAGACAGAAATGAAGAAAAGGAAATACATGTTTGGGAACATATTGCACAGCCAACAATATACCCCATCTCACACCCCAAAAATTCACATAATCAAACTCACCTGGGTGCTGGGATCCTTTGCCATGTTTTTTTTCAGAATTTTTGAGGCTTTATCAAACTCTCTCTTTTTAATACAAATGATAACAGCCTAGAGAGGAAAAAGAGGATCTCAGTTTTTATATGTGTATCAATTCAACCACATCTCCTAAATCAGCTTCACAAACAGCACAAGCAAAATGCAAGCAAAGCCTGTGACGTACCTTCCAAATACTATCCAAGTAACATGGAAATAACACTTTTTGCACCAAACACCTTAATGAGCTGCTAACCTGAAATCCTACTGTACCCTTCTAACTATCCCATTAATGCAAGGTTACAATTAAGGATTGCGTTACCTAATTTTCATTTGTATGGTGCCATTCAATTCAGCAAAATACTTATTGTAAATGTACATGGACACCCCTGAAGTTTGAGAACCCATCAGTTCTCACCAGATTTCCTTGGCTTAATTTTAAACAAACAAGTAGCCTTCTACAGGACCACAGAGTTACGTGGCACGTCAATACTAAAAGAAGCTGACATGGCCCCTCCCCAGAGAGCTTACAAGTGAAGGTAGACAGCATATGGATGTAGGAAGGGGGAGAAAACGTGCCAAAGGTTTGCTTATTGTAGCATAATATACAATAAAACATCATAGTTACATTTTATATTTTACATATATCATACATGCAAACTTTATCCCAGGCCAGCAAATTGAACAGACCAGTCTGCAGGGGATGACTAGTTGCAATAGTTTTTAGGAGGGATTCTTAGAGTCTAAGAGCATTCTGGTTCTACATTTAAAAGGTCTTCCAATAAAGAGAAGAGAGAAAGGATGCATTATTTCTAATATAGTCAATAGAGAAAATGGTAATAGCAAAAGAAATGTTCTGCTTTTCAGGTCACCTTTAATAGAGTTACAGATCCTGATAAGTTACTATCTTCCTAGCAATGGAAAGCTCCCGGAAATAAGACAAATGATGGAGGGAAGATCTGAGAAGGGACAATTGCCCTCAGTGTAAGGGAAGCCTTTTTTTTTTCTAATTAGATTAAAGCTTATAAAAGTCTAAACTATTTGAATGAAAAAGGAGAACTTGACCCTTACAGCTTGCTTCACCATTTTTCTAACAGATTCCATTGCCACCTCAGACACAGGAAATTCTCTCTCAATCAGCTCCAGCACACCGATTGCAGATTCAAGAGGAGTGAGCTCTGACTCTGTATCAAAGGTGCAATCTACAATTAAAAGAAACAATGCATTCCTATTGGTTTTAAAACAGACACACAAATCTACCTGGGCCCAAGAAATCCTCCACAGGAAGCAGCCAAAACAAGTAGGCTAGGATTTGCTGTTAGGCCACTAATGCTGCAGTAACTAACACAGCAGAGAACAGCACACACAAAACAGTTATGATCAAGAAAGGCTGTCTAAGGGATGCGAACTCCTCAAAAAGAAACATGACATTTGGTGAGTTTGAAATTAAAAGCAATAAACATTGCAAGCTGAGTATGTGGAGGTTTCCTTTAATTTACACTATAAAGAGAAAAATCAGGAATTAACACACTGAATAAAAGTTACAGAAGATTACACTAATGCAGTTTAAATTCTCAAACATCAAGAAATTCAAAAGTAAAGTTCTTGCCATAATATTGAAAGGGCATTGTCGTCAGATCAAATTTGATCCCCAAGTTTAAGTTTTCCTCAAGTACAACTAGATCTAAGACTGATATACGTGGTTGAGGGGGGATATGATTGCTCTCTTTAAATATATCAAAGGGATAAATACCAGGGAGGGGGAGGAATTATTTCAGCTCAGTGCTAATGTGGACACGAGAACGAATGGATATAAACTGGCCGTGGGGAAATTTAGGCTTGAAATTAGACGAAGGTTTCTAACCGTCAGAGGGGTGAAATTTTGGAACAGCCTTCCGAGGGAAACGGTGGGGGCGAAAGACCTCTCTGGCTTCAAGATTAGGCTAGATAAGTTTATGGAGGGAATGGTTTGATGGGATTACGTGATTCTAATCAATTAGGCAATAACGGCCATCGCTGGTAAAATGAGGGTCTGGCTAGAGAATCTTGCCTGTATGCTCGGGGTTCTGCTGATCGCCATAATTGGGGTCGGGAAGGAATTTTCCTCCAGGGTAGATTGGCAGTGGCCCTGGAGGTTTTTCGCCTTCCTCCGCAGCATAGGGCAGGGGTCGCAAGCTGGAAGATTCTCTGCGACTTGAAGTCTTTAGATCACGATCTGGAGACTTCAACAGCAGAGCTAAGGGAAAGTGGGGGGGGTCAGCTTTTGTGGCCTGCATCATGCGGGGGGTCAGACTAGAAGACCATATTGGTCCCTTCTGACCTTAAAGTCTATGAGTCTATGTGGTTGCTTTACTTAATGTTTTAATTCCAATTGAAAGCAAAAACAAAGCCTTCTCCACAGTGTTTTCACTCAAACATTGTGTTCTTGTTCTATCACGGGAGAAATGAAGAATTACATTGATTTACCTATACATTGTTTGCAAAAGAAAGTGGAAGTGACTTTGTTCCAGATGACAGAGAGAGAAAATCTAGAATCCCTGCAAAGAAGCCAGGTTTTTCTTAAACAAAAACTTTTGTTTGGGTTTTAGGCTATTAATAACAGAATGTTTGATGTTTACCCCACATTGTGCCTTCAAGTGACAATGCTAAACAGGAAAACAGAAATCATACCTCAGTCTGAAAGTTTTACCTATTGTTGTTCGATTCCTATAACTGAAAAGAGTGAAAATTACTAAGCTATTTCCCAGTTTGTTTACCCGGCACATTAACTACCCTATGAGAAGAGTCACTTCTGACTACTTTGGTTCTGGTCAGAGGCACTATCCCTACCATTATCAGGCCCATACCCTTTCCTTTGCAGAAAAGACTCTTATAAATAAAAAACACAAGCAGATAATTTCAAGGAATTATAAAAGAAGTTTCAGAGGCCTTTATCCAAACCTGAACTTCAATTTAAAAAAATCCAAATAGCGTAGTTGGTTTTCCTCGGACAAACGGTAAATAAAAAGCGATTTCAACAGAACCGTCACTGCGCATAGGCAACGCAGTGAGGTGAGTGACATTTTGGGAACAGGGCTGAGCACCAGTAAGGCAAATTGTGACGCTTTTCCCTCGTACCTAGGTTCTCTCCCTCCTCAATTCTTGAAAGAAACTGCATAATCCGGAGCAGCCGGGAGATTGCAGGCTCCTTAACCAGGGGCCGCAGCAGCAGAGCTAGAGAGAGAGAAGACAGAGAGCTTGGGACACCCAAGTCAGAAACACCCCCCCCCCCCCCCCCCCCCCCCGCCCCCCCCCCCCCCCCCCCCCCCCCCGCGGGCCCCCCCCCCCCCCTCCCCGGGCCCGCTCCCCGGGCGGGCCCCTCACCCTGCATCACGTCGCGGAACTCGCGGAAGTCCCGGTTCCGACGGGCCCGATAGGCCCCCACGGCCTGGTGGAAGTAGAACTGCAGCACCCAGCGGTTCACTGCCTCCTCGGGGGCGCGGAGCCCCAGCGCCCCCTTCCCAGCCGCCATGGGCCCCCGCCGGCTCCGGGAGACCCGTCCGCGCCCGCCAGCCATCCCGCGCCAGGATCCGGAAGTGACGCGCATAGCACGACGGACGTGACGGCATCCCGCCGCGGCCCTCTCGACGCCTTAGGGAAAGCGAGCGCCCCCTGCACTTCCTCCTCTTATTGCCAAGCGGGGCCCACGGGCGACTACAACGACCGGCATGCACTGCGGCCTACGGTTCCCAATATGCCCCGCAGCCCGGATCTCCCGGCCTGCACTGCGTTGCGCGCCCCCTGCCGGCCCGGACGAGCCACGCAGGCCCCGGCTCGGCCCACTCAGCGGCGGCGGGTCCCACGCCCCGCGGCGAGCCAGGGATTTAATGGGATGTTCACACTGGGGCTGGAAGCGCGTGTTCTGCGTGGGAACCGCGTCTTATTCCGCACCCCAGTCATTACCCAGAGGGTCCCGCCCTTCCCCAGTCCTTACACGTCCCATTGTCGGGCCTGTTCCGGGCAATAACAGCCCCTGCTGCAAACAGACCGGCCCAAGCCCCTCGGCCTCGGTGCTGCACCCCTGGGGTTACATTGGGGGAGAATTCAGCCTATTGCCCGTACCAGCCAGTCGGTAATACAAACGGCTCGTCTTTCCTAGGTATTGTGGAACAGAGCAGTGAGAGACGAGCGACCCCGGGGACCCCGGCCCGGTCCCTGTGCCCTGATTGAAAGAGTCTCCACATTTCTACATGTAATCACCTTGGTTCCAGATTCCTTATACATAGAACCACACATTTGCTAAAAACAGTCTCCTAATCTCTAGTAACAAATTAATGATGGTTGAAAATCTTTTTCAACATATAAAAAAGCGGGAATTGAATGGCCACCTCTTTCTCTTAACTGTCCAGAATATAACAACAACTCCTCAGAGGCCCAGAAAATATTGTCTTCTCTTGACACCACCATTTTGAGTCCCCTTAATAACCTTGGATTAACTATGTTTGAGTCTTGCTAATGCTAATTTAGTCAAAATATAAAATTAGACAAACTGTGTTCACATGCAGAATTCTGGGCCTGCCACTTAAGTAATTGAGACATGTTGGTGCCACCCTGTTTGAAGTTGTGCTACTATGGTACGCCCACATCTTGAATACTGTGTGCAGATGTGGTTGCCCCATCTCAAAAAAGATCTATTGGAATTGGAAAAGGTTCAGAAAAGGGCAACAAAAATTATGAGGGGTATGGAACGGCTTCCGTATGAGGAGAGATTAATAAGACTGGGACTTTTCATCTTGGAAAAGAGACGGCTCAGGGGAGATATGATTGAGGTCTATAAAATCATGACTGGTATAGAGAAAGTAGATAAGGAAGTCCTTGTTTACACAAGAACTAGGGGTCACCAAATGAAATTAATAGGCAGCAGGTTTAAAACAAAAGGAAGTATTTAGGGGGGGGATAGCTCAGTGGTTTGAGCATTAACTTGCTAAACCCAGGGTTATGAGTTCAATCCTTGAGGGGACCACTTAGGAATCTGGGGCAAAATCAGTACTTGGTCCTGCTAGTAAAGGCAGGGGGCTGGACTCAATGACCTTTTGGGGTCCCTTCCAGTTCTATGAGATAGGCATATCTCCATATATTAATATTAAAAAAATTTCACACAGCACACAGTCAACCTGTGGAACTCCTTGCCAGAGGATGTTGTGAAGGCCAAGACCATAACAGGGTTCAGAAAAGAACTAGATAAATTCATGGAGGAAAGGTCTATCAGTGGCTATTAGCCAGGTTGGGCAGGAATGGTGTCCCTAGCTTCTGTTTGCCCAAAGCTGGGAATGGATCACTTGATGATTACCTGTTCTGTTCATTCTCTCTGGGGCACCTGGCACTGGCTGCTGTCCAAAGACAGGACACTGGGCTAGATGGACCTTTGGTCTGACCCAGTAGGGCCATTCTTCTGTTCTTATGTACTACCCTTTCTTCTTTTGCATTTAAGAATATGTGAAAGAGGGAAGGGAGTAACACTCTCTAGCATACTATACAATAGTGCTCTCCCAGACCTGAGGATATCCTAGCTTCATCCTAATTTCTTCATAGATCTCGTTCTCTTCTAGCTTCGAATATTTGGTGGTATTGTAAATTCATCTTTCATTGCCAACAACTCTTCTTCTTCCCCTCACGTATAATACTCCTTCCAGGAATCTTGGAAACTGAACTCATTTTAGTAGGATCAATGCTCCTGTCCCCTCTTTTGTTCCTAATGCAAATCCTATCTGAAGACAGCTGTCTTCCTTTCAGTATGCTAGTTAACATACTGCAGGATTTATTCCTATAGACAAAGAATGTATGTGAGTGATTGAGTTTATAATATTACAGCCAATAACTGCCTTGCCTTCATTCTTTCCTTTCTTGTTTTCAATCCCAACATTCTTTTTCTGTTAGATTCCTTTTCTATGTAATGCCAGTTCTAATCCCCAAATGGACCTAAATTCTCTCTTTGGTGTGTGCCGCCTATAAAAACATTTCCTGTTGCAAACAATAACCCTACATAGATTCCTAGTGCCTAACAGTGACCCCTTTTTGAAGCCCTGCACTGATAGGCTCTAAAAAGGATTGTTCATCCATTTCTACTCAGTTAGAAAAGTCATTACAAATGGGAGTTCTGTTTGGCTTTCAGGACATCCACACCCTTTCCCTCCCCTCCAGGGGCTCCATAGAAGAGAAAAGGGAGGAAAAAGAAACAAGAAAAATCAATGTGTGTCAAATGGAAAACAATAAAACTGGGAGGGAAAGAAATGCTATTGGCACACAAACAAAGGGAAGTAAAAATCATTAAAATCTGCAAGAGCAAGAGGATGATGTGTTTTCACCTCTGGATTGAGTTGAGTGACCTCTACAGTGTATACACAGTCATGGGGCAGTTAGAATGGAACTAATTATAACCTGATTGTCACAAGGTTCATTTGTTCGAATGCAGCACTGAAGGGTTAGGAAGGATACAGAGAAATCTACAGATCCATACTGTGTCCTGTTCTGTGAGGCAGCATGACAGAATTACACAGTTTCCTTAGGGTCCCTTACCGTATAAAATGGGCAAGAGCTAATGGAGCACGCAAGATGACTCAGGTCTCAACCCATAAGACCATGGCACAACAGCTGATCAGTTTGGTGTGCTGTATTGGCTACTCATGATCCAAGGGAAACATTATTACCAAGTATCAGAGGGGTAGCCCTGTTAGTCTGGATCTGTAAAAAGCAACAGAGAGTCCTGTGGCACCTTTAAGACTAACAGATGTATTCACCCACGAAAGCTTATGCTCCAATACATCTGTTAGTCTTAAAGGTGCCACGGGACTCTCTGTTGATTATTACCAAGGGAAATCATCCGTAAGATTGTTACTCTAATTTTTTAAAATACATTCTTAATTTTCAGGCTGGGACATCCTAAAACATCCAGGATCTGTTAAACACAACAGCTTTCTCACCCTCCTGAGACACATTGCTCCTACTAGATGCAGCAGCTTCAGCCAAGGTTGATGCAACTGCATTCAGCAAACTATAGAGGTTTCAGGAGCTTGAGCGTCTTTGTTCATTTTAGCTTGAACATCAGAAAAGTGAGATCGATTAGCCTACGCAAGGACAATAGTGGAAGCCTCACCATTTGTGTCACTTAAACCGAACTGGACAAAGCTCTGGAGACTACAGGTAATAATGAACAATCCTGCAATGGCTTCTGCAGGGATGGGGGTGAACAGGAGGGAAAGAACTCACGTGACCTTATAGGTCTTTTCAATTTCTATCTTCTACTATTCTGTGTTCAGTTGGTTAAAATCAATAAAATCAATAAACAATGTTTTTTTACATTATGGAGCCCAGTTCGAGTTGTTGGCATCCTTTTGTCTGCGAGAGACAGTGAGAATTGCAGCCTAGGATGTAGATGGTTTGCAATGTCTCATGTGACTGAATAGTCCAATCCGAGATTTGCATGATCTTTGGCAGTTATTGCAAATGTCTGTATCTTGGGAGTTGCTGGCTTCCTACAGGCTCTTTTCTCTTCAAGCTTTTGGGGGCCTAGCTTCTGTCATGGACTTCGATACCCTCATGGAGCCACGGCGCCACTTGTTACGATCACTTGCCAAGATTTCCCATTGGTCAGGATCAATTCCAAATTCCTTCATATCTCGCTTGCATGTGTCTTTATAGCAAAGCTTGGGACGTCCTGTTGTTCCTTGTTTCCTCTGATAGCTCCCCGTATAGCATGTCCTTGGGTATGCGTCCGTCTTACAACCTACTCAGATGGCCCAGCCAGCACAGTTGTCTTTGCTTGAGCAGGGCTGTCACACTTGGTAAATTTGCCCTTTGAAGAACTTCTGCATTGTTGACTTTATCCTGCCATTTGGTGTTGAGTGTGCAGCATAAACAACGTAGGTGGAAACTGTTTAACTTTTTCTCCTGATGAGCATAAGTTGTCCATGTTTCCCCACCATACATGAGTGCTGAGGGTGCAGGCTTGGTACACTAGCATTTTGGTCTTGATGGTCAGCTTTGAGTTGTTCCAGGCTCTTTTAGTCAGTCTGCTAAAGGTGGTGGCCGCCTTTCCAATGTGAACATTTAGTTCTTCATCCAATAAGAGGTCGATGGTCACTGTAGAACCTAAATAACTGAATTTTTGGACGACTTCTAGCTGGTTCGTCAGCAGAGCAGGTCTATTTGCAATACTAGAAAAGACAGGATGCCCACCAACCCTGTTAAGTCTTATATGTTCATTCCACAACAACATGAGAGCAACTGTCCAGTTTGACGGTTTGAGATGAAAAGCAGAGTGAAGCAAGGACATGTTCTTGCCCCTGCACTCTTTGGAATCTTCTTCTCAGTACTCTTGAACTGTGTGTTTAAGGACATGAAAGATGGAGTTTATCTCCACACAAGTTCAGATGGGAAACTCTTCAACCTATCCCCACTTAAGTCAAAGACCAAAGTCAAAAAGGTGCTAATCAGGGAACTTCTATTCACTGATGCTGCTGCCCTCGTAGCATAGGCACCGAGTTTCTAATCTGCCGGGGGGGGGAGGGGCTTCCCTCTGGCCCTGCCCAGGCCCCACCCCCACCCCACCCCTTCCCCAAGGCCCCATCCATGCCCTGCTTGTTCCCACCCCCACTCTTCCCCTGCCCCACTTCTTTCCACCCCGGCCCCTTCCCCACCCGGTTCAGCCGCCTCCCCGAAGCACGCTGTGCCCTTGCTCCTCCCCCCTTCCCCCAGGGCCTCCTGATGCCGCAAAACAGCTGATCTGTGGCAGGCACTAGGCTCTGGGAGGGGAAGGCACTGATTGTGGGGCCCGCTGGCGGACAGGAGGCACTGGTGGGAGAGGGAGGTTCTGGTAGGGAGGCTGCTGGTGGGTGCTCAGCACCCACCATTTTCTTCCTGTGGGTGCTCCAGCCCTGGAGCCCCCCCAGAGTCGGCGCCCATGCCTCACAGCCCACAATGAAGATCTACTACAAGAACTCGTGGACCGCCTTTCAAGTGCCTGTCAGGCATTTGCTCTTACCATCAGCATCAAGAAAACGGTTGTATTAGGGGGTTCCACAAGGAGCCCAATTCAGCTCCGGGTTAAACCGGTGTAATTTGGACCATTCAATGTTCAAAACATGGACCAGAAAACTGAAATAACAGACTCCAAGACATAACTCCCAGGTTATGAAGGCACCTTTGTTCAATCTAATGCCTCTATCTGAGACATGCATTTATCTTACCACTGCTGCATGCCTTGGACTCTAATTCCTTATTGTATAGGATTGAAGTTGGTTTTATACAATGAGGTAACAAGATAAAATAAGCAATTATCACTGTAATCTAGTTAGACACCATTAATAATCCCAGCCATGTAGAATGGGTTCATTTAGTTAGCACACTCATAAAGGACATTGTGAGACATGGATTTGGGCACCTACAGAAGACATGCAGCTTGACTTGATGAAGTGGGTCCTCTTTGCAGCCTGTAGTCATTCTACTTTGAATGAGGATCTTGTCAGTAGGGATGTCATTTCTGAACAATTCTGGCGAGTGAGGACAAAATTGTGTCAGCACACATATTATGATATGTGATTATATTATTGTCACGCTGTCTGGACTGGCTCACGAACACAGGTGCCAACCTCAAGGCAGACTGTCAGGAAATAGGGCAAAAACCCCAAATTGGTTATATGTTCTATAATTGGATTTCACCAACCAAGTAACAAGCGTGAACTCCACAAGCACCGTAACAGCCTTATCATGGAGTCACAGATGGACCCTTTGGGCATTCCAGTCTATCTTGCCACCCAGGCAAACCCGACTCATTGACAGATGGTCCCTTATACGAAAAATCACAACAGTATTCAGGTTACTCCCAGTCCCAAAGGACCAGTCACTTATCCCAGGTCAATTGTACCCCAGTTCTCTCACCAAAGACAATGCTTGTAGCCAATCCTGTAATAAACTAACTAAAGATGTATTGGAGCATAAGCTTTCGTGGGTGAATGCCCACTTCGTCAGATGCATGCATCCGAGGAAGTGGGCATTCAGTCACGAAAGCTTATGCTCCAATACATCTGTTAGTCTTAAAGGTGCCACAGGACTCTCTGTTGCTTTTTACAGATCCAGACTAACACGGCTCCCCCTCTGATACTAAAGATGTATTAACTAGGAAAAGGAAATGAGAGTTATTGACAAGGTTAAAGCAGGTAACACACACAAATGAGTTACAGTCTTAGATTCCAAGAGATGATAGCAACTGCTATAATAAGTAAACTCCATATGTCCATTAGGGCTAACCCAGGCCAAGCAACTAGGGGCTTTTGCTTATGCTTAGTGATTCTTACCCCTTTAGAGTGCAAGCAGCAAAAAGCACCAAGTTTCTCTGTGTCAGGGATTTTTCTCTCTTTCTCCCCAGAGCCCAGACTGATGGGATGAGTTCATATGCAGGTCTCCTCATCCTGGAAGGGGTGAGGAGTGCAATTAACAAAGTCTTTGTTCTTTTGATGTTTCACAATGGCTCATTTGGTTTCAAAGACATTCTTGTTGGGCAGGACTTAACATCTTCTGTAGGAAGCCATCATTTGCATTAGAGAAGGTTCCTTTGATGAGTTACACAGTTAGAGAGGTTTACAGTGCAAACATTTGCTATTGCTTTATAACATGGTGTACAGATGAGTGAGACTATGCAGCATCCTACAAGTTATTCATAAGTACAGTTCAGTGTCTGTTACAGAGGTTGCAGAATTCACGGATTCCATCACTTTCTGAGACCTCTGTGACTTCTGCAACGGCCAGTGTGGCTGACCCCAGCGCCACCCAAGCAGCCGGCTCAGGGACAGCCACACTGGCTGCTGCTGGAGTGGCTCTGCAGCCAGCCGCTGTTTGGGTGGTCCCGGGCATCTAGCCCTGGGAACCACCCGAGCAGTGGTCCCTGGGGCAGCCAGAGCAGCGGCTGCTCTGGCAGCCCGCGGCAGCTGGTGTTGCTGGCCCAGCCCCCCCAACAGTGACCCCCCCCCGGGGCGTGCCCCTCACAACAGCAACCCCTTGGGGTGACCCCCACAGCAGCAGCCGCCCCAAGGTTTAGTCTGGAGTATTTATAGAATAAGTCATGGACAGGTCATGGGCCATGAATTTTTGTTTACTGCCTGTGACCTGTCCATGACTTTTACTAAAAGTACCCGTGACTAAATCGTAGCCTTATTCATAAGGCCTAAACATCAAACACATTCTTACAACTCTACTATCTATCTTAACAATATAACAGACAGGAGAGTCAGACTGGTTTCCAGCTATGCATTTGTCAGTGTTCAGCGGGGCCTGGGGCCTTGGCACGAGCTGGCACTTGGTCTGCCAGCATCACAATTATATCCTGCAAAGTTGCAGGAAGAGATAATGGAGAGGTCGATGGAAGAACCCTTTCCGTCACTGTGGTAAGTGCCTGCACTACAGGGGCACATTTTGTCCAGAGATTCTTTGTGGAGCCATGTGTGTGAGCTCCTGTGTAGCAGTGCAGAGTCCTGGGGAGCGAGCCACCCCTGTAGTTACAACTCTAACTTGTCTTCATTTATATACAGAACAAAAACTGTGTTATTGCTTGCAGCCTCTCTAGTCCCCTTTCTCATCATCCTTTCCAGTCCAGTGCAACAAACATCCACCGTTTTCCCTTTCAAACACTTAAAACATACTCTTTGACAGCCCACCCTAATCAGGCACACCGAGTTCTTCCATATTTATTTGCCTAAAACAAAATAGCAAAATAAAGCAATAAACTTATCCTTTGGCCACTATTACTCCTTACCATTCTTAGACACCAATGGGAGCCTGAGCGTTATCATTCGTCTGTCTAGATAACAAACACGTTAGTGCAGGGATTATTTTCCTGTTTTGTACACACAGCTGGTGCTCAGTAAATGATAAGAGAGAAAGAAGCCTGTGGTGACCAGTATGCTCCTTGTAATTTTCCTGTTTTGTTTCCCGTCCCCTTTACAGTAACTCAGGCAGAAAGGCAGACATGAGACACCAGCTATGTACAGGTCTTGGCCTCTGGAATGTTTTCTTTCATCTCTAATCATTGCACTGAGGCTCATAAATCAAGCAGACAGGACAAAAAGCACAAACATGGCTGTGATTTGTTCCTTCCTGCTGAGGTTGGGTTTTGGGGGGGAGGGGGTTGTTTGTTTTTTGTGGGGGGTTTTTCATAGGGAAAACCAAACCTTTCCTTGGTGGTGGATTGATAATGACTCTGGGCAGTTAAGAGATGTTTTGGAGCAAATAATTTCTTACATTTCTATAGGTCCTTTAAAAATGAGACTTTAAGGTGCTTTGCAGACTGTGTGTGAGACTTCACTGCCCTCTAGGATGAAATGCAGCGCAGTGCACACCTAATTGTTCGTGGGTACTTTGGCTAGCTGAAACTATTAGAGTAAGTTAGGTCAGCCAGAGAGTAATTTACCTGAGCTAGAATTTGAGACATCAAGACTAACATTTCTACCTTGGCAAAAACTGTCATGGGATTTTTAGTTACCATAACGTGGCTCAGACCTTCCTTCAGAAATAAGTACTCCAACAGTACTGGGGTCTTTCTTCAACACCAGGCTGAGTCATGGGGTTCAGTTTTCATACAGAGGGAATGTCACATATTCTATAACCAACACCACTTCTTGAAGCACACTAGGGATTTCGGTGGATACTTCCCATCCAGGTGCCAATCAGGCCGAATACTGCTTAGTTTAGGGAGCTGACTAGCAGGAGAGTCATTTGCTATGTGTTGGAGGAGTTGGGGCAGGCCCCTCCTGACTTTTCATAGGTCTTCTGTATACCTAGTGGTATCTACACCAGGGGCTAGGTCAGCTTAAATACATTGCACAGAGCATGAAATTTTTCACAGCCCTGAGTGATATAGTTAAGCTGACCTAACTTTGTTGTGTAGAATCTGAACAGCCCTTAGTATTTTGTGCCAGCAGAGCACAGAAGAAGAATTATGATGAAGGTCTATACAGTAATTGTCAGGCACAAGGAAATCTGATGCATTAATAAAGGAGAGCAGCTTCCTTTGGACAGATACAGTGTAGAACCTGAGCACTTGTCTAGGCCTAAAAATTAGATCAACCACGCTGTATAGCTCAGGGCTGTGAAAAATGTCACATCCTGTGCAATGCAGCTTGCATGAGGAAAACATTTATCCACCCCAGGGGATATCAAAGGATAGTAAGAATGTGCCATTCTGATGAGTGGTATAAATGGGTTTCATACATAACTAACTCCCTGTTTCTGGAGGAGTAGAGGGATAGAGGATACATTGTAAGAGCAGAAAATTGGTCTGAAGTCAATATGAATGAGAAGTTTCTTTGGCTGAATGTTTTTTCCTACTCCTATCCCAACTGATGCATCTCACACAATGTCTCTCTTTCCTTACTAATTCTTTGATTACTTCTTGGTCCTGATTCATCTCCTTAGACAGAACCAGCAAAATGAGGCAAAGATAAACCAGTGTAACTGAATACTACCCTATACTTCAGCTCTTAGCTCCCAGCTACGGTTAGCTGGGCTATGCAAGAC
The DNA here is from genome assembly GCF_002925995.2 of Terrapene triunguis. Taxonomy (NCBI): domain Eukaryota; kingdom Metazoa; phylum Chordata; order Testudines; family Emydidae; genus Terrapene; species Terrapene triunguis. Next base: position 329,137 of record NW_020697213.1, read on the forward strand.
AGCAGTACAATTAGATTTGAAGTTATGGTTGTCAGGCACCAATGGGGCAATTTCCTTATCTTCACTAACAAAAAATACTCCTTTCTGACCAGAAAGAAACCTGGAAGATTTGTTAGACACATAGGCTGGGATTCTGAAGAAAGTGTAAGGGAGGTAGGCACCCAGCTCCCACTGCATTTAAATTGGGTTTGGGTGTTTAATTCCCTTGGTCTCCTTGGAAATCCCCAGCTGTAGTAAATAGTCTGGAGTTAGTATGGTCATTCTTTCTCTCTCTGTATGGAACAATGGATAGTTTTAGTAACACCTCTTTTGAGTTATGCAACGTTTTCCCCTCAGCAATGAGATTGAAGTTTGTAGCCCACTGTCGACCAGTAAATATAGCTGATTATATTTAAATATATGATGTACATATACAAGAAAAACTCGAAATGAGGGGCAAAAACTTCAGGCCCAGAGATGTCCCTTACTTCTGCAGTAAGCTTCCAAGCTAACTGCTGTCCCTTCAGCGTGCTGGATCGGAGCAGCATTGAAAGGCCTTTACTCAATCATATGGCTGTGTTACCTACCCTATGAAATGGCCCAGGGAGCTTAGCATTTCATTCTGCAATTTTGCACGTGGACATTTTATTTTGGAAACTGCTAGAAATTCCTCATTGCTTTCCAGATGGTGTTAAAGCACCTGGCCATTTTAAAGACTTGTCTTCTACACATGCTTTCAGAAGGAATGGAAACAAAAGAACCAGTGTGGAACACATTCCTGTTGTGTTGGGATGTACCTGCTTTCCAGACCAAAGCCACTACAAGCTAACTTTTAGTCATGATACGCTCTGCCATTTTATCAGCACTGTGTTGGAATATTCATTTTGAGAGAAGGATAGAGTTTCTTCTTTCAGGTTTATCTTTCTTTGTTACTAAGGATGGGCTGGAACTAGATTATAGCTCCAAATATCTCTGCAGTTTGGATCTGGACTTTGTGACTCTGACCCCTCTCTGCTTGTTACCATTTTAACCTTTCTTTAACGTCAATGGCAAAGAAAGGAAAAGGTAATTGGGCTGGTCTCTGGCTCATGTGGTTAGACTAGCTTAACTGGTAACTGAAGACAAATGTTCATTTCCTGTGAAATGAGATTTTTTTTTCCAAAATATTTCCCCTCATGTACTGAATAAACAGAGAACAGGAAGATAGGAATTTACCGATGGGACCATGTGACAGAAATACAGTCATACAGGGAATAACTCACGTGACATACGGTAAACATCACACCACGTGACCAGACCCTAAAGGGGTTTAATCTCAAAGCTCCATAGTACGCATGGTTCCTTCCCTGTTCATCTATATAGCAAAGGAATCACTGAAACTATTCATAACCTTTGATTAAGGCTGGTTGGAAGACATTTCCAGCCTTGTACTGGAACCAAAGCTATATCTAGGCTTCCCCCCTTCCCCAAGTCAAGTGGCAAGGGATTGATAATGATGGACATTTACATAACACTCCCTGTATAGCACTCAACAAACTTAATAACTGATTTCTGGCTTCCCCTTTGCTACCACATTGGATTCAAAGTTCTTGTTAGCATCTCTGCTCCTCTCTATTTGTCCAACCTGGTTTCCTCATCAGATGCCAGTCTTGATGCTCCCATCATCTATTTCTCCCACACTCTTCTCTGCATTGTTTTCCATGCTGCCCGCTACAGCCAGAACATCTTCTCTACTCCAGCCCACCTCGCTCCCGCCCCTCTTCAAAATCTGTCTCTTCCATGATGCTTACAATGAGGTATTGAGAAAATCTAAGACACTAAGACACACACAGCTACTGCTTCCGCTCTCCCCTCTCCCCATCCCCTCCTTACTAGTTGTTACCTCTAAAAGCATTTTAGGACAGGGGTAGTATCTGTTTGTTCTGCAAAGCGCCATCCCACTGTAACTGTATCAGAATTGGCCATTCTGGGTTAGGCCCCCTAATCTATCAGCTCCAGCTGCCTCCAATAGCACCCACTGCCCACAGCTTCAAGGGGCACAGAGACCACCCATGAGGCAGCC